>NW_012155284.1:14872280-14896445 GCF_000956105.1 Propithecus coquereli | reverse complement strand
TGAAAACTAAGTAAAAATTACACGACTTTTAAAAATATTTATATAATTAAATAAACATAATTATTGGCTTCTAAGTATAGTGATTCTAATTGAGATAATTCATGTACTTTGAAAATGTTAATTTTCTTTATTTTCAAAAACAATCTAACGAAGCATATACTAAATCTCTCTCTCTCTCTCCTCTCTTCCTTTCTCTCAAAAAGGTTAGCAAAATGAAAAATTTTAAATGGTCAAGTAAAGAAAAGCAAATATGCTTGCCTTATTATGAGAGTTAAAATGGCAAATATTATTGTATAATAATAAACATTAAATTTGGCTATAAACTTCTGGGTAGTCAAAGTAAAATGGAAAATATGAAGGATTTATATCATTTCTGTTGTCGATAAACGAAAGCATATAAATCCTTTGAAAGACACACATTTTTCCTATAGAAATTCTTCACAATGGAAAATTTAAAAACTAAAGAAAAGTTATTATAGGAAACTTCACCCAGGTAGCAGATGATATCTTTAACAATAGTTTATAGATACAGAATAAAGGTCACTGGATGAACACCATTCTGTGAGAAGCTGAAGTTATTTTCAAATGAGCAATTATAGAACATCTATAATTAATCATATTAATATAATCCAAATATGATAATACATCATAATCCTAAAAGCAGGCTTTTGTCTACCTAGAAGAGTAGATAACTAGCAGCTCACCTGGACAATTTTCCTTAAAAATCACTTATTTCAGCTAGACTTTTGTTTTTTGGAATATAGACAATTGAAGGAATCTTTGGAAAGACCTGGAGCACAAGAGTTCTAACTGAAGGAAAATCTGTAACTCTTATATTTTCTAATACTGTAAAGAGCCATTTTAATACTTTTACCTAGATGGAAAGTAAGGGGTACCTGTGGACAAAGCTAAGGTGTTCCTCAAGGAGTAACTTTGGATCCACCGATTAAGACTTCTAAATAATGTTTAGAGGTATTAATCATCACATGCCTTCGCCATATAAAGTCTCAAGATTGCTTCTATGCAATATTGAAATATCTGATTTGAGCCACATATTCACCTGAAATGTAAGTAATTGAACAAGTTGAACTCTGAATGTACTCATTTGAAATTGGGTATTATATTTTGGGTCATGACTGTAAAATTCAATTTTAATTTCTACGGATTGATGTTGAGTCATCAGTTTGCAACCCTGCATAAAATATTTTAGACATATTCCATCATACTTATAATAAAATCCAGTTTCCTTCACTTGACTCACAAACAGGACTATTTGTATAATTTGCAAAGACCACTGCAAAATGAAAATTCTGGGTCTCTTGTTCAAAAATTAAGAATTTCAAAATGGTGACATCAGAGCATTAAACAAAACACAAAGCTCTTCTAAGCATGGGGACCTGGCATTTGCTTCATCTCTAATTTCATTTCGTACCTCTTTTTTGCATCCCCAAACTGGTGTCATCTCATATGTGACCAAACAGTCTCCCTCCTGCCTTAGGGCATACATTATTCCTAGGCCTGAAATATTCTTTTCTTTGCCCTTCATAGGTGGTGACTTCTCATCCTTCAGATATCTGCTTAAGTGTTACTCCTAAGAGAGTCCTTTTCTGACCACCTTATCTATGTACGTTCTCTATTGTTGTCCTTTCATTGTGTCTTAGTCCCTTCAGGCAGCTACAACAAAATACCTTAGACAGTATAATTTATAAACGACAGTATAATTTATAAACAACATTAATTTATTGCTCATGGCTCTGGAGGCTGGAATATCCAAGATGAAGGCACAAGCACATGCTGTGTCTTGTGAGGGCCTACTTCCTAAATGGCAATGGCAATCTTTTTGCTGTGTCCTCGTTTGGTGGAAGGGAGCAAACAAGGTTCTTTGGGTCTCTTTTATAATGGCACTAATCCCATTCATGAGGGCAGAGCCCTCATGACCTAATCATCTTCCAAAGGCTCCGCCTCTTAATGTCATCACCTTGGGGGTTAGGTTTCAACATATGAATGCTGGAGGATATATATAATACATTCAGGCCATAGCATTCCGTCCCTGACTGCCCCAAATTTTACTTCCTTCTCACATACAAAATACATTCATTCCATCCCAACGGCGCTTAAAGTCTTAACTCATTCCAGCATTAACCCCAAAGTCCAGAGTATCATCTAGGTATCATTTAAAGTAGATATGGGTGAGACTCAAAGTTTGATTCATCCTGAGGCAAATTTCTCCCCAGTGGTGAAATCAAACAAGTTATATACTTCCAAAATACAATACTGGGGCAGGAATAAAATAGATGATTCCATTCTAAAGGAGAGAAATAGGAAGGAAAAAAGGAAAAACTGGTCTCAAGTAAGTCCAAACTTAACAGGGCAAACAGCATTAAATCTTAAGACTGGGGAATTGTCTTGTTTGACTCCATGTCTCACCTTCCAGACACACTGGGGCAGGGATTGGGCCCTGAAGTCTCCAGGAAACCCCAGCCCATGGCTTTGCTGGGCAAAGCCCAGACTGTAGCTCTCATCAGTTGGAGTCAAGTGCCTGTGGTTCTCCCAGGCTGGAACTACACTCCAGTGGCTCTACTATTCTGGGGTGTTGGTGGCATCCCCACCTCTACAGCTCTGCTGATCATTACCCTAGTGGAGACTCTCTGCAATAGCCATGTCTCCACAGCTCCACCAGGCATTGCACTAGTGGAGATTCTTTCTCTGTAATAGCTGCTGCCCCCCAACTCTGGCCCCATGGCAGTACTCTCCACCTGAGCCCCAAGGTTCTCTGGAGCATCCTTTGAAATCTAGGTGGAGGTAGCTATGCCCCCACAGCTCACACACTCTGCACAGTCATGGAAATGGCACTGCATGGACATCGCTCTGATCTACCACCCATGCCTTTTGGAGAGGTGGCCTAAGCCACAATTGAGGCTGCCAAGGAGCACGGCACTAAGAATGCAGGGAATTGAGCCTTGAAACTGTTCTGCCTCCAAGGCCCTAGCATTCTGACCATGTGATGGGTGGAGTGGCCCAAAGATAACTGAAATGACTTTGGGGTCATTCTTCCATCATCTTGATAAATAGCATCTGGCTTCCTTCTATCCATTACTAATCTCCTTATCAAACATTTGCTTGGCCATACCTTTGGTGTTCTCTCCTAAATACACTTTTTCATTCTTTATAATATAGCCAGGCTGAGAATTTCCCAAATCTTTAAATTCTGCTTCCCTTTTTATTATAAAATCTGCCTATAATTCATTCTCTCTCTCTCTCTCTCATATTTTATAAGCAGCCAAGAGAAGCCATACCACATCTTCAACACTTTGCTTAGATATTTCTTCTGCCAAATATCCTATTTTATCACTCAGAAGTTCTACTTTCCACAAAACACTGGAACATGAACACAATTCAGCCAAGTTCTTTGCCACTTTATAACGAAGATCACCTTTCCTCTAGTTTCCAATAAAATGTTCCTCATTTCCTACTAAGACCTCATCAGAATTGCCTTCACTGTCCATATTTCTACCAATATTCTGTTCATGACCACTTAGGTAATCTCTAAGAAGATTGAAGCTTTCTCTATAGCTCTTCTCTTCTTCTTAGCCCTGCTGAAATCATCCTTAAGACTCCTTTCATAGCAATGTATCACAAAACTCTTCCAGCCTCTACCAATTACTAAGTTCCAAAATTGCTTCCACATTCTTAGTTATTTGTAATTGCAACACCCCACTTCTTGGTACCAATTTCTCTCTCGGTCACTTCAGGAAGCTATAACAAAATACCTTAGGTATTTAGAAGCAATAATTCTGGAGGCTGGGAAGTCTAAGATCAAGTCACCAACAGATTCAGTGTCTGGTAAGGGCTCTCTGCTTCATAGATGGCACCCTCTTGCTGTATCTTCACATGGAGCAAGGGCAAAAGGGAATAACAAACTCCCTCAGGCCTCTTTTATAAGGGCACTAATTATACTCATGAAGGTTCTGCCCTCAGTAATCACCTCCCAAAGTCTCCACCTCTTAATACGATCACCTTGGAGATTAGGTTTCAACATATGAATTTTGGAGAGACACATATATTCACACCATAGCACATTGTATCTTGTTTTCTCCTGTACAGAAGTCATCTCAATTATCAAATATATATTTCTTTACTCATTTATTGCCTATCTTTCCCTCTGAGAATACAAATTTCAAAAGTACAGACTGCATGGATATTTTAATCACAAATGTACACTCAGTTCCTTGTACACAAGTGTCTGGCATAAAATAAATACCAACAAATATTTGGACAACAATGACTACAAGCTAAAGTCAGACAGACCGAAGTTTGACTCTCAGCTCTGCCATTTTTTAACTAGGTGATTTTGAGTAATTCTCCTCTGTACCTCAGTTTTCTCAACTGTGAAGTGAGGTTATATAGTAACAATACCAACAATAAAGCTGCTATGAAGTTTAAATCAATTACTATGTATAAAGTGCTTGGCAGAGGACAGGTTCATAGTATCACTCAGTAAAAAATTAACTATTATCATCATTTTTTAATATTTATTGTTATTTACATTTTTATTTTTTATAATATTTACATTTTTAGTCACTCTTTCTATACGCAGATCAATTAATTCTGATTCCCAATCAATTTTAAAAGCAACAGGATAGAAGGATGTTTGTTCTTCCTTTGCTATGGCTGGATCTTATCTCAGATTACTGAGTATTTTACAAAGAAAGGGGCAAATACAGCAAATTTTATAATACCTGAAAAGACCTGATTGCAGGAATTTAAAATTAACATAAGGAATAATTTATGGTGTCAAGTATCTCATAAATTATAAGCACTGCCCAAATGCAAGGTTCAATGTGGTCATTACAATTTAGCACTAGTCTTTTGGTTGAGCATTAGAAAAGGACTAAGACTTAAGAAGCAGTGATATCCTCTATGGTCAGAGGAAAAGATAAGCTGTGTATGACAACTAAATTTTGGTTATCAGAATCTCTTCAGCATGACATTGAACATTTTAATAACATCAACTATGTAATTTACTAAGTAAGCTGTAATTCTACCAGGATTATGAGTCCTCCACAAAGATTATACCAATGGTCTCTCAGCTATATCTTAAATATGTTTTCTTCTAATTGTATTCCAACCCATATATTATTATTATATCATGTCTGACATTGAAAATAACTCACTTTTTTCTTTTTAAAAAATATTCCTTGTTAAAGTTGGGTGATGGGTACATTTTTATTTTTATATAGATTTGAAAATTTACATTTAAACATCCCCCTTAAGTTGCATCCAACTTTTCTCTATAATAAATTATATGGTAGTAAATATTCTTGTACACAAATCTTTGATGATGTATCTGTTTGTATCCTTAAAATGTATTCCCAGAAATGTACCTGGGGGATCAAAAGTATATAAATGTTTAAGTGTCGATATATTAATAATATGCCTTTCAGGAATATTATGCCAATTTATACTACCAAACACAGGTACTTAAGGACTTCTGACACAATACTTTAACAAGTATTGACTATTAACTTCTTTAATCAACATCTTTTTTTTTTTTTTTTTTTGAGGCAGAGTCTCAAACTCACTCTTTTGCCCGGGCTAGAGTGAGTGCCGTGGCGTCATCCTAGCTCACAGCAACCTCAAACTCCTGGGCTCAAGCGATCCTTCTGCCTCAGCCTCCCGAGTAGCTGGGACTACAGGGATGCGCCACCATGCCCGGCTAATTTTTTCTACATATTTTTAGTTTGCCGATTAATTTCTCTCTAATTTTAGTAGAGGCAGGGTCTCGCTCTTGCTCAGGCTGGTCTTGAACTCCTGAGCTCAAACAATCCGCCCGCCTCGGCCTCCCAGGGTGCTAAGATTATAGGCGTGAGCCACCGCGCCCGGCCTTTAATCAACATCTTCACAAGCACTGACTGTTAACTTTTTGCCTGTAATAAGCACGAAATGATTATTGGGAAACAAAGATGATTTCACCAGATTTGTTATGGAAAGAAAAACAATAATTAAAGTCAGACTGTATTTTAGTTATTTGGAAATCATATGATTGCAAAATTATCTCATGTTGACCTTTCATGGTACCTGAAATTCCATCAGTAGAGAGTTATTCTTCGGTTCGAAATATGGGTGTTATAATAACTAGCATATATTCATATCAGTATAAGTGGTCTATTTATTTTAATAAGAACATTTAATGCTAAGAAACAAAATGTACACTATTAGTCTGAAATTTAGTTTGAAAGCTAGAAAACTAGCTTTATATATACAATTAACCTTAAGTGCAAAAATATAATTCATATTCACTTCATTTGAAACGTTTTCAAAATAAGAGATAAAATGTACCTCATACATTAATTATTCCTTTATTCTTCAGTCATTAAACTATTATAACCAAGTGCTTAACATAACATTTTTAAAATTTTATAATTCTATATCCAGCACAGGACCAGAATTTCACACTTTATATATGGTTACAGTACCCCTTTTAAATCAAAAGCTTAAAATGTCTGACAGGTTGACAGTAAGGTCATTGTAAATCTCAGATTCCTGGTTAGGTCAAGCCAACCTGGTATCTGAGTGATGGAACAGAGCACTGGATTCCATGAATAAGTTTCTTACTCTCCAAGTAGGTAATAATCCACAGTTTTATAGTGGTAACATTTATGGTCTTAGAAGGTGGTGAAGGAGAGCACCAATAACTCATTTGATGTGTACCTCATGTGGATTAAACTCATCGGTCATCCCAGAAATTTCCACAATGAGGTTTGTTGGTTAATCTTTTGGCCAATAAAAAAAAGTGCACATTACTATTTACTGCAACATACAAAAGACTATTCAGTAAATTGGTACAATAGGGAACTTAAAATACCATAACATTCTCATGCCTTAGAATACCTATCCAAGGAATGAGACCAAAGAAAATAAATAAATAAATGATAGAATTTGTATAATAAATGATGTAAAATTGTTATTCTAAATATATCATGCAACCCAACCCTTATCATACCTATAAATACTATCCTTCTATAGCCTACTGCATCTGAAGGTTCAAATGAGTTCGAGGGATAAAGTTATAATCCCTCAACCTACATCCAATTTAACTCCTAAATTGTTAATTTAGGCAACTTGTTTTAACAGAAAGGGGTGACTTTTGGAGCTAGAAAGACATAGGATTAAATTTACTTTATCACTGTCTGATTTGAGGCAAGTTACTAAATTTTTCTCAACCTCAATCTCATTGGTAAAATGGTAAAATAGTATCAATCTATAAAAGTTATTATGAGGATTAGATCTGATAAAGTAGTGTCTCTTATCCTGGGAGTCCACAAAATCCTCCTATTCAAGACTTTTCTGATTTTTTTTTGTTTGAATTTTCTTTTTGATGACAATCTTTTAAAAAGTGAACATAAGTATATTCTGGTAAAAATAAACATAAAATGTGACTGAACATGCTAAAACAAACACTGTCGTGTAGTGTCAGTGCTTGCTTTGACATTTGTGTTCTGGGTCACATTGTCCCCAAATACTACTACTTTGTCATAGCCTAATGAGAAACAGAGAAATGCTTACGTGAAAAATGTTTTTGTGCCAAGTGAGGGCCAGATAAGGTCACAATGCTATGGAAACAAATGTTTCCAACAGTTTCAATAGAGAAAAATGATGGGAGAATAGTCATCACACAGAGGTACACACATGCTCAACTCAGAGAAACCTGTGTCATATTCACTTTGAGAAAGCAATTTAGTTTCGATAATGGTTTTTGCCTTCCTAGTAAGATGTAACTTTTATTGATTTTGTACTTTTGTTATTAAAACTGTAATTTATTATGGTTATATAATTCTGTAAGAGCTATAAGCATACAAAATTATACTTTGTTTTATATTTGTACAAATTTAAACAATAATAAAAATAATTTAATAATGGAGGATTTGAGACCATATTTTTTCTTTAAAAAGAGTCTCTTTTTGAAACTGTGATATTATATACATAGTGCCTAGCCCAAGATAGCTCTTAGTAAAATTTAGTACCCATCCCTTTCCCCATACAAGTTTATTATTACATCGGCATCTGGCATTTCCTGGGATTGTTTTTTTTTTCCAGTTCATGATAATAATTAGGAAGTCTGATGGGCATAATTTGATTTCAGTTTTTAGGCTTTATACTGCATAAATTAATCAATGGGTATAAATTGGCAGATTTAGTAATCACGCAGTGCCATTTGAGTGACAAAATAAAGAAACTTTTAATGGCCGTTTTTGGAATTTTGTCATTAGAAATGTTTTCCTTTAATTTAATGAAAAGAACAAGATGTAAGGTGTTCAAGAGAACTCTCAAACCTTGAAATCATAAAGTTTCTTAGAAGTACAAATAATTAGGGCCTAAAAGATTACCTGGTAATTCTAGCCCTCTAAAATAATTTTGAAAGGAAGTAATTGAAAAAAAAACTATTTGGTTTTATTCACTTATTTATAATCTGTCTCTTTCCATAAATAATTTGATACAAACATATCATTATTATCAAGGCTGTAAAAATATGACAAGTTTCAGTATAGACCAGGTCCATTACAATGAGAGATTTCACCTGGTGTTGTGACTTGTTTAGTCAAGCATTTTAAATTGTTTGAATTGGTCAAGATTCCTTCTGACTAAATAGTTCATAAGAGGAACTTTATCATAGGATCAAAGACAAGAGGAAAAAATAAGTAAGGAAGGCACAGATAGAGTAGGCTGCCAGAGAATTCTGTAAACTGGTAAAAACTAGAGTAGATTAGAGGATTAACTAATCTAATTACAGAGCTGCAGGACAGAAGGAAAAGGAGCTTTCAAAGCAAGATACAAAACACAGAATGGCTGATATACCAGTAGAGGTCAGGCAACTATTAATACTTTCAAGAATAAGAGTATACATTCATAGTCATTCAGACCACTGAAAATAATATATGCTGTTTCTTCTCTAATTCTACATATATTCTAAAAGGAAAGATAATAGTTTCTTTTTTTTCTTAGTTATACACCTGAATACTCCAAAATAACAGAACACATAAGGATATTATCAATAAGGTCATTGCCCTTTTTGTTTTATCTTTAAGACAACCTTTCTTTTCCTCACATCTTTGGTTTTATCAGTTGCAAAAAATCACAGAGAAAAAGAATCATAGGCACCAAAGCTAATTACATTATATTGTTCACTTTGATGCCCAGAAAGAATTGCCTACATGTCTTTATGTGATATAGTTTCAAATGTCTCACAGTAAAGGATCTTCTGCTAGTTTATTAAATTATGAAATTATGCCTTGGTAAGTTTTTCTGTTTTTGTTAGTTTTTAAAAATTCCAACATCTAGGTGTCTTCAGGTCCCTTTAAGAAAAACTATCTTATCTGAAAATAATTTTAAATTAACAAGTTGCAAAAATGAAAATAGCATGAAGAAGGCACATATACCATTTACATAGATTCATCTATTGATACTGCTAACATTTTACCCTATTTGCTTGATTATTTCCAGCTATGTCTCTCTCTCTCTCTTTATATATATATACACACACACACACACACACACACACACACACACGAATTTTTTTCTAAACCATTTATATCAAGGTCCTTTACCCCCAAATATTTCAGTATGTATTTTCTAAGAAATCCACTTAGGGATATCCTCTTATATAACCACAGACACTATCACTGCATAAATTAACATCACAATACATTTACCTAATCTACCATCCATATTCCAATTTTGTCAGATGACCTAATAATGTCTTTTATAGTATTTATTTTTTCTCCTCCAGTACAGGATCCAATCCAGGGGTGGGTATTACATTTACTTGTCATATTTCTTTAGTCTATTTTAATGTGGAAGATTTCCACAGACTCTCTTTGTCTTTTATGACATTGACATTTTTAAAGGACATAGTCCTCCCTCCTTTCTTTTAATAAAACATTCCTCATTTTGCATTTGTCTGATGTGATTAGGTTGAGGTTGGACATTCTTAGGCAGAATGTCACATCTGGAGACATACCTGGTCTATCTGTCCTTCATTCATTCTATAAACTTTTATCACCTGGTCAAGATGTTGCCTGATTTTGCCACTGCATAATCAGTAGAGTTTTTTCCTCTTTTGCATCTTAATAAACCAGTCTTACACGTGAAATTAATCAAATATCCTGCTCCTCATCAAAATTCTTCCCCAAATTTAGCATCCATACATGATCCTTGCCTGATGTAATCTTTGTCACAACAATTTCTCAACTCCAGATCTCTATATTTACCAGTCAGTCCTCAGCATTCTACTATAAGGAGGAATCCCTATTTCTCATCTATTTATGGTCTCATCAAATTCCTAGTTTTTCAATGGTTTATAATTTGTTACTGTACTTTATTTGGTGCTCAATTGGCTTCAGGTTGGCCATTAGGAACACCTTCAATGGGATCCCTGTGTCCTTGTTATGTGACTCCATTCTTTTAAGCACTGACCCTAATGTACTCTTCAAATCAGCCAATGTTCTAGGGAGCCTCTAGGTCTTCCTTTTCTTTGCAAAATTAGAATATTTTTAAATTTTAGAATTTAAAGGTCACTTTCATCAGGTTCTAAAACTTTGGAAAGACTAACATTATAAAATTGCCTGGTGGATTTAAAATTTAAAAATTTCTTCAGTTTTTTAAGAGTTTAAATGTCTTAGCTATCAAGCAATCTTACAGCTAAGACATGATAATCATGAAATATTAAAATATTGCATTTTATATTGCTTTCTAATTTATCTAGAATCTCAGGATGTGAGTAGTGTATTCTAAATACTTGCTGCCAACTCTGCCAAATTTTCTCAACATTTCCAATTGGCAAAGCTTTTATTTTTCTTGTTAAAAACTGATTTCCAAAATGTGCTCAATATATCTCATTTTACAGTCATTTGTCTCAAGCCAAACTTGGAAATTAGTTCAAACATGAAAACCAAAAAGATTATTTAACAAACTATTCTTTCTCCAGAGGACACACAGATAGTTAGCCAAAAAGACTGTCTTCTTTATTACTCTCTAGGCTTAAAATATTACATGTATTGAATGTATGGATAGTTGACAGTTTGTAAGATTGCTTAAAGAAATTTGTAGGAAAAATGTCATTTCAAACTCCCTTTTTAAATGTGTAACCCTGAAACTGTTTTATTCCAATCATATTACTTTAGCATAATCCTTCCATGAAATACATCCCAATTTAAGTATATTAACGTATGTTAATTTCCATACCTGTTAAGCAAAGCATAATTTTTTATATCTACAATTTTAACAACATGACCTATCTCTCATCATTTCACCAAATAGCCAAATAATCACCTGACAACTTACAGTTCCCTGAGTTGTGTTAGGACATTTCATTATTTAGGCAGATTGCTACAATTTTCAAAATTTTTCTTACACAAAGACCCACTTTATAGAAAATCAGTGCTGTGGGAAGTAAGAAGAGACATCCTCATTATATGTCAGAGTACAAATGGTTCTCCAAGTATGAGATTTCTGGAGTTTTAATGCAGGTCAGTGGCACTTTTTTATTTTTGGAATGCTTTTTTTTTATTATTTAACATGAGCTTTCCAAACCAATATTTAGGAGCACATGTTTTGTTAAGTATTTCTTTGAGGAAAATTGAGGTTTTTTTTTTTTTTTTTTTTCATTATACATGTCAAAAAATCTTTCCAAGTAAGGTCGATTTTAAATTTAAGAGGATATAAAAAGAGTATTTTTAGTTAGCTTTTATTTCTTCCTTGTTCATATGTATCAAGAGAACTGTGTAGTTGCAAAAGAAAAGGGAGAATAAATTATTCCATACTATGGCCCTAGAGTGGTCAGGTTAATAGGCAGCAAGAGTGCTAATCCTGAAGTGATAGGATTAATCATCATTCACCTGGCAGATTGTTTTTTCCAAAGATGGTCACGATAATATCTTCCATCCACATACAATGTGACTTTGACATTCCTCTCATCAAAAGGTGAGATCTATGTTTCTTTCCCGTGATTCTTGGTTTGTGACATCGGAGGCTAAGTCCTACATCAGAGGCTACTACTTCTCTTGTGTCTCTTGCAACACTGGCCTTTGGAGCCTCCATGTAAGCAGGCTGATTGCCCTGAGGCCAGCAAGCTGGGAGAAAGCCCCAACTAGCTCACACAGAAAAACCACATTAGAGATAATGATGCCTAGCCAGCCCCCAGCTGCTTCAGTCCCCTGCTGTTCCACCTCCAGCCAGTCTACTGCAACTGCATTAGAGACCAAGCCAGAACTGCTGCCCAGCTGAGCACTTCCCAAATTCCTGACCCAGAGAAACTGAGCAATAATAAAAGTGATTGCTGTTGTTTTAAGCCACTAAGTTTTGAGGTGATTTATCATGCAGCAACAGATAACTAGAACATGTTGGCATTCCAGACAGTGAATACTGAATAATAACATGGACTGGGTTGAAGAGGAATGCTCAGGTAAGGAATGAAGGTGTAGAAGTCATGCTAAATGTTTACTGTAATTTTCACTCAAGTTTCCATAGATAGAGCTCTCACTTTTCTTCAAATTCTATTCAATAATATCAAACTAATATAAGATCCAAAGCAAAAATTTAATGAAGTATACATGGTAAAACTAATTTTGATCTATTGAAAAGAGGTAGAAACAACATTAAGTAGAGCTGTTTTCAATATTTGGGCCTATCTACAAAGTGTCAGAGTCCTAGCTTCTGACTTACCTATTCTAATCTAATCATAATATTATATATGCTAAGTTTATCACTTGACAATTTACAAAGTGCTTTCATGGACATGATTTCATTTGATCTTATAAATAATTCTATGAAGTAGCACAGCCTCATAGAGAAAAAACTGAATCTCAGAAAAGTTACATAAATTGCTCAGTATTGAGGAACTAGGAAGAAAAAAGTATTTAATCCAAGCAAGTAGAAGACTAGACCAGCTACTCTGACCTGGGAGTCAAGACCTAAGTATATGCATGGAACATACATGATATATTTATTATTCATTCATTCATTCATTTTTAGAGATAGGGTCTTGCTCTGTCGCCCAGGCTGGAGAGCAGTGGAGCAATCAAAGCTCACTCCAACTTCGGACTCCTGGGCTTAAGCTCCCCTCCCGCCTCAGCCCCCCTAGTAGCTGGGACTATAGGCACAGGCCATCATGCCCAGTTAATTTTTTCTTGTTTTTTATAGAGACAGGGTCTTGCTATGTTGCCCAGGCTGGTCTTGCACTCCTGGCCTCAAGTGACCCTCCTACCCCTACCTCCCAAAGTGCTAGGATTACAGACATGAGCCACTGCACCTGGCCCACATGACATATTATATTCTAATTGTCACTGACCATGTGATACACAGTGTAAGGTCCCACTTTTGAAGGAACTAAGATTCAGGTATATATTAAATATTATGCTCTTAAGTGTTACACTATTTTGCTTTTCAAATACTCTCCTCTGAAAATCTTGCATTTTATTATACTCTGGATAACCAATAAATCTATTCCAAGGACTAGTCTCAGGAGCCTTATAATTTTTCAAATGTTAAACAAAGTAGGTGCTATTTCAAAGTCCTTTAAGGTTGGATTTAACGAATGCCAAGCATCTCAAATCCACAGGAAATTTTTTTTTAACACAATGCTGCTGGATATCTTCTCAAAAGGAAAGTTAACGTATGCACCAAATGGAATTCTCATTGAGCTCCAGGTACTCCTTATCAGATGGAAGAAGTATGTTGCTGTCAATGTTGTTTAGTGTGCCCAAACACTGAATATTATTTATAGGAAAAATAAGCCTTTTTAAATTCTCTGCCCTGTTCTTTGCCACTAACCATGCCTCCCCAACCATTGGAATAGTTCCACCTCCTTTTAACAACTTCCCATTAAACCTCATGAACCATATCCTGTATTTAATGGGCTGTTAATATTTTAAAGCTTCTGTAGTTGTACTGTAAATCCCTGGTCTTTTTTGCAACATTGAAAAGATACACCAAAAAAATTCTTCCCAGCTGATGATACAAAGAAACCACGTAACTTAAATTTTGACAGTTGAACAATAAGTTGTAGTACTACAATAGACATAATCACAACAGTATAGCAGGCACAGTAATTATGACAGCTATATATCTGAAAACACTAAGTAGGGTTGGGAACATGCAGACATTTCACTGGCTCCAAGCCACATACTTGTCACATTAGCCCAGCAGAGGCCACAATGCACTTGCTTAATCACTAACATGGCACTTCAGTGCTTAAAAAATGAATAAATAAAATTAAGGTAATATGCCAAGAGACTTTAACCTGATAATTTATTTCACTTTAGGAAATTTGCAGAGACAAAAATGATGAAGTAAACTAGTTAATTATATCAAGAAAGTAAACTAGAGCTCTAAAAACATTTTGTACACCCTACATTTTGGGGGGAAGTAAATAAACAGTCCGGTTGATGTCATTTCTAGTTTCTATTCCTGTTTTTAAGCATGTATACAACCATTTTAATAATTGTTGCCAAGAACTAGAATGAAATAACAGTCTTCATATAAGTTCAGAAAAGGAAACATTAACATAAAACTTAAAGGGATTAAAATGTCTTGATAATGGGATAAGAAAGAAAGCTACACTACTATCTGAAACAGACAGATATTTCCTATCTATGGCCACCTGTTTCTCCCCAGGTCACTTCTTGCCTAACGCATCTTACATGTTCTGTTAACCTCTCCCCTCTTTTCCTCTCCAATCCTCTAGTCTCCTCTCTAACAATTAGAGATTTCACAGCAGAAATCACCGTGTTGCCCATCAGATAAGTGCTCAGAAAATTCAGTCTTCAATGACTCTGCCTCTAGAAAACACTAAAATATATTTAAAATACTTTTCCCAATGGCCAGGAATGAGATTCGGTTAGAACAGAAAGGCTAAACAATGCAGTGTTCAGAATTTTCCCATTAATCCAATCCTAAACTCTTATTCTGATAAATTGCACCAACTTATCCTCTTTCTGGACAGGGAGGTAGAGGATTTGGCCACATATTCTCTTATCTCCTTTGTCCAGTTCCATCAGGTTGTATGGTTGCCCAGTTCCTAACCACTTGATCTTTCAACTCTATTCTTTGTTTCCTGGCTCTGGCGTTCCTGCCTCCAAGAGGCTCAGAAACCATTTTAATATATATTACACAAATATGCCCTCTTTTTAATTGCTGGTTCTTGACTTTCAGTTTCATTACATTCTTTAATGTATGCTTTCAGATGTCTAATTTATTGCTAGCTGCTGATATCCCACCTATCTTAAATCCTATAGCTTTTTTTTTAAAAAAAGCTCCACAATCACTCTTGACATTAACTGTAGTTTTCTTTTATTTTTTAACTCTTGACAGGTTTTCTCTACTCATTTTTCTTCTCTGTTAGATCTACCCAAGATTTATATTATAGTATCTTTTCTTCTTGAATACTATATCTGTGTGTACATATGCACACACACACACACACACACACACATATATATGAATTATGCTATCCACACTACCACAAATTTCAAGATGGTTCAATGTTTTCTTGTACACTTAATGAGCATACTTTGTCATTACGTAATTCATCTCTGGGAAATCATTTGAACAATTCCTTTTTCAGAAGTTCCTTGTATGAGTTCAAAATGACTACTTCAATTGTATAAGGTCAAACATACCACTTTATTTCATAATGTCTAAATACTTCTGTAAGATTCCACTTGTTTGAATTAGCATCTAAATAAAATTTCTTTTTTTCCCCTAACTTCTCACTAATAAAATGAAAAAACAGGCAAGGTAATTTCTAAGAGCCCTTCTAATACTAAATTCCTATAAGGAGAAATCCTAAATAATTAAGGTAGTACTTACAAAGAAGGAAAGACTGGGGTAGATGGATACCCTATATCCCAAAGTCCCAAGTTCATTGTGGGTCAAATTCTTACAAGTTTTTCAGTAATGTTGCCAATACTTTTCCTGTGTGAGTCAATTGCAGAATGAAGGAGGATTTCTAGGGGTATCAAACTTGGACGCTATGGATAACTTTAAAAAACTGTTCACATAATATATAACCACGTAGCTTACAGAAACTCTTTTTGCTCTTTATGGTTTCTTCATAAAAATGTTCCTGACTCATTAAAAAATTCAGAATTAGTTTTGACAGCGTTTCAAACACACCAAATTCTCAACTTTTATCCATCATAAACCCCAGTCTTGACTAATTAGTTAGGTAACTTATACTATCATGTTTAAACACAAAGATTATCTCCTTTTCATAAGATAATTCTAATCTCTTTCATCTGTTCTCACAGGAATGTTATTCTCCCCTTAGTAAAGGAAAATTTAAAAGAATAACATGTATATTCTCTAGGTTTAAACAAATGTATAATGACATGTATCCACCATTACAGTATCATACAGATTAGTTTCACTGCCCTAAAAATCCTTTGTGCTTTGCCTATTCATCCCACCCTCCCCACAATGCCTGGCAACCAATTATCTTTTTACTGTCTCCATAGTTTTGCCTTTTTCAGAATATCATGTAACTAGAATCATACCATATCCAGCCTTTCCATATTGGCTTCTTTCACTTAGCAATATGCATTTAAGTTTTTTCCATGGTGTGATAGTGCATTACTTTTTAGCACTGAATAATATTCCATTGTCTGGATTCACTACAATTTATTTATCCATTCACCTACATCTTGCTTTCAATTTTGGGCAATTACAAAAAAAAGCTGCTGTATCTGTGTGCAGGTATTTGTGTGGACATAACTTTTAAACTCCTTTGGGTAAATATCGAAGAGCATGACTGCTCGATCATATGGTAACAGAATGTTTAGTTTTCTAAGAAACCACCAAACCATTTTCCAAAGTGGCTATAGCCTTTTACATTCTCACCAGCAGTGAATGAGAGTTCCTGTTGCTCCACATCCTCTTCAGCTTTTGGTGTTGTCAGTGTTCTGAACTTGGCCATTCTAATTAGAGTGTAGTGGTATCTCATTGTTTTAATTTGCATTTCCCTGAAGATATATGAGGTGAGCATCTTTTCATATGCTTATTGGTCATCTGTATATCTTTTTTGGTGATGTGCCTGCTAAGGTCTTTGGCCGATTTTTAAATATTTTTTTTCTTTTTGTTGAGTTTTAAGAGTCCTTTGTATATTTAAATAACACTCCTTTATCAGATATGTCTTTTACAAATATTTTCTCCCAGATTGTGGCTTGACTTTTCATTCTCTTGATAGTTTCTTTCACAAAGCAGAAAATTTTTTTATTTTCACAAAGTCAAGCTTATCAATTTTTTCTTGCATGAATTGTGCTTTTGGTATCATATCGTAAAAAGTAATTACCAGGCCAGGCGCGGTGGCTCACGCCTGTAATCCTAGCACTCTGGGAGGCCGAGGCGGATAGATCGTTCAAGGTCAGGAGTTCGAGACCAGCCTGAGCAAGAGTGAGACCCCGTCTCTACTAAAAAATAGAAAGAAATGATCTGGACAACTAAAAAAAATATATATATATAAAAAAATTAGCCGGGCACGGTGGCCCATGCCTGTAGTCGCAGCTACTTGGGAGGCTGAGGCAGGAGGATCGCTTCAGCCCAGGAGTTTGAGGTTGCTGTGAGCTAGGCTGACGCCACGGCACTCTAGCCTGGGCAACAGAGCCAGACTCTGTCTCAAAAAAAAAAAAAAAAAAAAAAGTAATTACCAAACCCAAGGTCAACTAGATTTTTCTCCTATGTTGTTATCTAGAAGTTTTATAGTTTTGCATCTCACATTTAGGTCTGTGATCCATTTTTAGTTAATTTTTGTGAAGGATGTAAAGTCTGTGTCTAGATTCATTTTTTTGCATGTGATGTCCAGTTCTTCTAAGACCATTTGTTGAAAACACTATCTTTTTTCTCCCTTCTATAGAATTTGCTCCTCTGTCAAAGATCAGTGGACTGTATTTATGTGGTTCTATTTCTAGGCTCTTTATTTTGCTCATCTATGTGCTTATTCTTTCATCAATATCACACTGTCTTGGTTACATTATACTACAATGTCTTATAGTATTGTATTGAAGTCAGATAGTGTCAATCCTTCAATTTTGTTATTCTCCATCTGTATTGTGTTCGCTATTTTAGGTTATTTGCCTCTCCACATAAACTTTAGAATCAGCTTGTTGCTATTCAAAAAAATAACTTGCTAGGATTTAATTGGATCTATAGATCAAGTTGAGAAGAACTGACATCTTGATAATATGAGTCTTCCTATCCATGAACATGGAATAACTCTCTCCATTTATTAATTTCTTCTCAATTTCTTTCATCAGAGTTTTGTAGTCATCCTCATACAGATCTTATACATATTCTGTTCAATATATACCTAAGTATTTCATTTCGGGAGGTGCTAGTGTAAATGGTGTAGTGTTTTTCAAATTCTACTTGTTTATTGCTGGTATATAGAAAAGCATTGACTTTTGCCTATTAACCTTGTATCCTGCAAACTTGCTATAATTAATTATTAGCTTGACAAATTGTTTTGATTCCCTCAGATTTTCTATAATGTCATTTGCAAACAGAGTTTTATTTCTTCCTTCCCAATAGGTATACATTTTATTTCCTTTTCTTGTTTTATTGCATTAGCTGGGATATCCAGTACAATGTTGAAAAGGAGTGGTGAGATAGGACATCTTGCTTCATTCCTGATCTTAATGAGAAAGCTTCTATTATCTCATCATTAAGTATGATGTTAGCTGTAGGTATTTTATAGATGTGCTTTATCCAGTTGAGGAAGTTCTCCTCTATTCCTAGTTTGGGTAAATACCAAAGAGCATGACTGATGGATCATACGGTAACTCAAGACCATTGTTCTTCCTGTTCCCTTTAACCAGAAGGTCCTCCCCATATCCATATGGCTTAGTTATTCTACCACATCAATTCAGTCTCTAATTAAATGTCACCTTAAGAAAGGCCTTCTTGACCACTCTGTATAAAACAGTAATTCCCACACATATAAATACACAGTATGATTCTCTAGACTCCATCGTCTTTATGCATTTATCACTACCTACCTTATTCTGTATGTATTTGTTTATCTTGCTTTTCATCTGTGCCCCCTACTAAAATGTAAGCTCTTCAAAAGAAAGAATTGTTTGTTCACTCCTGTATTTCAGCACATAAAATGCACAATACATGAGTACTCAATAAAAATGAATAACTTCATGAACATTACACATTCTCCCAATTTAAAATCTCTGCTTGATAATCTTCACCCAAATTGTCCATTATATACAGAAATTACATACCAAATCCTGAAAAAATTCCAAAAGAGAAAACATAGTTTTTATGATTTCATAAAATTACTTCCAACTCCGTATGATTGAATTCATCATATTCTTTCCCAAAAATTCTTTCCCAGGCAATACTGGGAACAGAGGAAAAGTAAGAGAGGGTATCAAAAAGTTGGGAGTTACAATGACAAACTTAGCTCATGTCAGAAACGCTGAAGTCCCAGACCTTGTAGATAACCAACCATGCAACATGTCAACATATTATAAAAAATAACATTTCTTCTTATATTATTTATTATTACATACCAATTCAATCACATTACACTTAAGTTCATATAGAGCTACTCATAACTCATTAAGTTAAATAAAATATAGAAAGAAGTTATAGCTAATAATAGCTGTTAGCTTTCTTTAATTGACAAGTAAAAATTGTATATATTTACAACATGCAGCATGATGTTTTTATATATGCATACACTGTGGAATAGCTAAATCAAGCTAATGTATGCATTATCTCAAATACTTATTTTTCTATGGAAAGAACACTTAAAATCTACCCTTTTAGCAATTTTCAGGTATATAATATATTGTTATTAACTGTAGTCACCATGATGTACAATAGATCTCTTGAACTTATTCCTCCCGTCTTACTCAAATTTTGTGTCCTTTGATCAACATCTCCCCAATCTCCCCAGACACCACCTTCTGGAAACTACCACTTTACTCTCTGTTTCTATGAGTTTGATTTTTTTTATACTCCACATGTGAGATCATGTGGTATTTGTGTTTCTGGGCCTGGCTTACTTCCCTTAACATAATGTTCTCCAAGTTCATCTACGTTGTTGTAAATGATAGGATTTCCTTCTTTTTTAAAACTTAATAGTATTCCATTATACGTTTATACCACATTTTCTTTATCTATTCATTCATCAATGG
The DNA here is from genome assembly GCF_000956105.1 of Propithecus coquereli. Taxonomy (NCBI): domain Eukaryota; kingdom Metazoa; phylum Chordata; class Mammalia; order Primates; family Indriidae; genus Propithecus; species Propithecus coquereli. The sequence goes on along the minus strand of NW_012155284.1, from coordinate 14,876,244 downwards.
ATACTTAGATTGATTCCATATGCTCCAATGAACATGGGACCAATGAACATGGGAGTGCAGACAGATCTTGAAGATACTGATTTCATATCCTTTGGATATGTACTCAGTAATGGGATTGATGGATACTATCTATGGTAGTTCTATTTTTAATTTTTTTGAGGAACCATCATACTGCTTTATGTAATGCCTGTACAGCTTTCTTTTTCTTAATAATTTTTGAAAAAGAAGTTTTTATTTAGAAGGAAAAAACATGTAAAAGCTAAATTTCTACAAATGACTCTAATCTAATAGAATCCTACTATCTCTTTCATTAGCATGTTCTTCCTATTCCAGCTGCCTCCCATCTTTTGCTGCCAATCCTTCCTCATAGTCTTTCTGGTCCCAGTGCTTCTCAAATCGGAGTATGAGTGATGAGGGGAGTTTGCCAGGTTGGTACAAGGTAAGAAAAATCGTAAGATAAATATGCTGCACCTTCTTGCTGTTTCAATTTTGTTTAAAGATAGGAATATAATTGGGAAAGGGGAAGAGAAAAATGATTTAACTGATAACTGAAAACATTTATATTAAAATAAACATAGATGTATTATGAAGCAACATTTAAACAAAAGTCTTCGAAAAATTATGTATTTGTGGACGGCTGTCACAAACTAAACTTCCAGATGGCTTTGTACTTCCACCTTCCTATGTCCTTAAGCATAACTAAGTAGGGAATTAGAGATGCCCCACTATGTATCCCATTAAGTCTTCTACCAAGTCAATTAATCCCACTAGCATGCTAAATATTAATAGTTATCATTTATTGAGTGCTAATTTGAACTAGGCACTGTTACAAGAAATTTAAAAGAATTATTTAATCTTCGCAACTGCTCTATGAGTTATTATTATAATCTCCATTTAAAGAAATTTAAGCACAAAGAAATAAAGTAACTTGTTCAAGGTTGCACAGTTAGAAAAATGGTAAAAGGCAAGAAATATTTAATATTATAAATGCTTAGTATGTGATATATTCTGGAAGGAGGTACATTTTAAAAATGAAAATGAGATATCAAATGCTAAGAGTGTCTAAGAACCAAGAAATTAAACTGGAATAGTAGAATGACTAACATTAATGCAGTCTCACCTATTCATAAAATTAGCCCTTGGAAGAGTGAATTAGGATTACAGAATCATGTATAAGTACTTTTTTATGAAAACACATGCATACATGCACACTCAGACACACAGTGCTTGACCATATACACATGATTTTATATCATAAAACAATGCCCTATAAATATTTTTAAAGCAGTTATCTTATTATTCTTATCTTGACAGTGTGTTATAAGGTATCTACACATTACACATTGATAAGCCCACATCATCAATAATATGTCCTTACACAAATAAATTTGGAGAAAAGGGTATTTTGCATATTAACTGCTTTGGCAATAAGTTATGGATAATTCATATTGGAAATATATAATCGTCTGGTTATTAGAAAATTTTGGTCAAAAACAAACAGAAATGATTGTTTATCCAAAATATATATTTGATATCAAATAACAACTTAACAATTAAAAATTAAATGATTAAACTAAATTAATAGTAATAATACAATTGAAAATAAACAATCGAAGTAAATGAAAACCATGACTAATTCAAAATAACACTGATACAAAGTATTTTTTGAAAATCCAATTATTTGCAGCTGAAAAAGTTTAATATTATTTGTTTAAATTTCTCTATGTATACCTCATTACTCTCTGCTATGCTGATTAATTTTATGAATATCAAGTTTTAGCAAACCTTTATAACTTGCTTAGTAGTTTGCTAATAAATAGCCTGAACCTACACATCAAAAATCAAAGTACATGCAACTGCATTTACTGATCTGTTGCACCAAAGAAAGAACTTGTCTTTTTGATCAATTTCTAGTCTCTCTGAATGACCTTATAAGACCTAGCAACAGGCCTCCATATCTTTTTAAAGAATCACTGGCTAAAACAGGCTCAGCAGGACATCTTCTCACATGACAATGGTTTCTCTAAAGGAACTCTGTGGTGAGCCTGTGTTTTTCTAAATCTCTTTCCAGTTTCAAAAAAGTGAATAAATGAAAACTTGGCATGATACCTAGGCAAGATTGCAAACCCTAACACAAGCTGTCAGTCACAGTTTTCCCAAGCAATTTTCTTCAGTAGGCAATGTATTACTCAGGTTTTCCAGAAACATTTCCAATAACAAACACAGCAGGGATTTTTAAGCACACTTTTTTCAATATTATCTATAAACATCTAATTGTAAAAGAAGATTAATATTTAAAATAAAATTTAAAATATAAGCAATATTATTAATCACTCCTCATTGGCCATTAAGTAATATAATGCAGAATTCCTTTCTATCCCCAAAGAATATTTTTATCTAATATCTGCCATTTCTAATCCCATCAAAAATTGCATTTGTAACTTGATGTCATAATGTTAAGGTCATTTTACAATAAAAGTATCTCCTATTTTTACACATGAGAACAATTAAATTAATAGGACTAACAAAAATACACATTTTATATATTCACAGTGGTCAAGGAAGACTGCTATTCTACTGGTGTTTAAGATGACGCTTATTCTATTTCTAAACAATTATAATTTCCTTTGCCTCCACTAGGCCAGGATTCTATTATCATAATTCAATCAACAAATATATACTAAATGCTAATGATGGAGTTCAGAACACATCACCCCGAACTATTGAGCTTTGGCATATTAAATATGTTAAGCTGAACAAATTTCAGAAACAGGTGCAGGAAGGACTCTCTCACCACCCCTTCTCCTCTGAAGCAAGTCACAAGATTCTCATGTGAGAAGTGCCCTCCCTATACTCAGAGGAAAGGGGAATCCCAATCTCTGAAGAGTAGGGACAAGGGGCCCCAAGAGGAATTGTTAAGTTTTCCCCAGTTTACTACTCTTAGCTCATACCCCTTTGTCCTATCACATTTTCCCACAACTTTCAACTCTTTATCAAACCTAGTATTAAAATGCTCAGGTTTAACTGTTTCTTCAGGTCTTTATTTCCTTATGAAGACTCCCATGCCATGTAAAACTTATATTAAATAAACTTGTATGCTTTTCTCCTATTAAACTGTCTTCGTCAGTTTAATGTTCAGACCCAGCTGGAGACTCTCAGAAGGTCAAGGGAAAGTTTCTCCTTCCCTACACTAAACTAAAGGAAACATATCAAACTATGAATTTTCCCTTAGACAGAAAATGCTAACACATAAACAACTATAATACTAGACAGGAAGTGTCAAATGTGCTATAAGAAAGACATAGACAGGCCCAGCCAGGGCTCATGCCTATAATCCTAGCACTCCAGGAGGCCAAGGCAGGAGGATTGCTTGAGCTCAGGAGCTGGAGACCAGCCTGAACAAGGGTGAGACCCTGTCTCTACCAAACAAACAAAAAAAAGAAGTTAAAAAAAAAGAAAGGTATTGATAAAGCCATATGAGAGATTATTTTTGGTTTCTTGTGGGTAAAGGAGAGAAATTTTAAAAGGATTTCTGGGTATTTAAGCTAGACCATAAAGTATAGATAGAATTTGGTGATGATTCAGAATGGAAAGAGACTAGGCCAAGTGCAGGAACATTTTTAAGTCAAAAATTGTGAAAATGTATTTTGCGTACAAGAAGGACAAAAAGTGCCCTTTGCCCCTACCTCGCATCATATGCAAAAGTTAATTGAAAATTAATCAAAGACCTAAAAAAATAGATACGTTGGAATTCATTGGAAGTAAAACCTTTCATGCTTCAAAAAACACTATCAAGAAAGTCAAGACAATATAGAGAATGGGAAAAAATTTTCAAATCATATATATTTTTTTTTATTTCAGCATATTATGGGGGTACAGATGTTTAGGTTACGTATGTTGCCCTTGCCCCCCCCCACTAAGTCCGAGTTTCAAATATGTCCATCCTTCAGGTGGTGCGCATTGC
>NW_012155284.1:14855509-14871390 GCF_000956105.1 Propithecus coquereli | reverse complement strand
TGCTAGGATTACAGGCGTGAGCCACCGCGCCCGGCCTTTCATATGTTTTTTGACCATTATTCTGTCTTCTTTTGAAAAGTTTCTGTTCATGTCCTTTGACCACTTTTTGATAGGGTCATTTGATTTTTTCTTGTTGTCAAATCATATATTTGATAAGCATCTAATATGCAGAATTATTAAAAATTATTACAAATCAGCAATAAAAAGACAAATTATTCAATTAAGGAATGAGTAAAGGATTTGCATATGCATTTCTCCAAAAAAGATATATACACTTAGCCAATAAGCACATGAAAAGATGGTCAATACCATTAGTCATTAGGGAAAATCAAATTAAAACCACAATAAGATACCATTCCGTATCCATTAGCATGACTATAATCAAAAGGACAGACCAGAACAAGTGTTGATGAGGATGTGGAGAAACTAGAACCTTATACATTGCAGATGGGAATATAAAATAGTGAAGCCACTTTGGAAAATAATTTGTCAGTTCTTCAAAAGGTTAAACAGAATTATTACTATATGACCTAGCAGTTCCATTCCTTGGTATGTATAAAAGAAAACTGAAAACCTATGTCCACACAAAAATTTGTATATGACTATTAAGAGCAGCATTATTCATAATAGCTTAAACGGGGAAACAACCCAAAAGTATGTCAAGTGATGAATGGATAACTGCAATGTGGTATATCCATACAATAGAATATTACTCAGCCATGGAAAAGAATGAAATACTGATTTATGCTACCATATGGATGAACCTTGAAAACATCATGCTATAAGAAATAGGCCAAACACAAAAGGCCACAGATTGCATAGTTCCATTTAAATGAAATGTCCAAAATAAGTAAATCCATAGAGAAAGAATATAGATTAGGTTACCTAGGGCTGAAGGGAATACACAATGACCGCTAATAGATACAAGGTTTCTTTTTAGGGTACTGGAAATGTTCTGAAATTAGATAGTGGTGATGGTCATACATCTTTGTGAATATACTAAAATCACTGAACTGTACAATTTTGAAAGGTAAATTTTATGATATATGAATTCTATCTCGATTTTTTTAATGGAAAAGAAAGAAAAAAGGAATGTCCTTTGAAGGCAATATAAAATGTTAGATGTAATGGGGGTCAAAGTTGGCAAGGTAGACTAGAGTCAGATGGTAAAGTTTATTTGAATTCCAGTCTAAAATTTGAACATTATTTAAAAGGCAAAAGAGTGCTACTGAAAATAATACTAAAGAGGAATAATTATAGGAAGAAAAAGTCAATAGGTAATTAAAAAAATTTAAGTAAGTATCAAATAAACTGAGCGATTTACTGGACTAAAAATAAAAATCTGTTTACGTTCCTCAATTTTCATTAATAATAATAAAGTAACATACTTTGGATAAAATCCAAGTAATGTAGTAGCTGATAACTTCTTTAATATTAAAAACAATTATTCCACTGGTATCTCCCTTCTCTTTCTTTGGGATGCCACACCGTCTCCCTGCTCTCTTCCCCCCTCTTCTCTCTCTGTCTCTCTTTCCCTTTCATTCTCTCTGTCCTTCTAAGGATAAAATAAACTTTTAACTTTGATATAACTTAAAAAAAATAAAAACAATTATTCTATTCTCTTTTAATGTCTGTAATTTGGCATTTTAGATTTAAATCTTTGATAACCTCCGCTGATAATCAATAGCAATTAAAAGCAAAATCCTGTGTAAGATAGATATAATATTTTCTTCTCGGGGTTTTTTTCTGTATTCCAGGAAAACCATCTCCAATTTGTACTAGAGTGAAAATCAGCAAAGAATAAACAAAAATATGACACTAATGCATTTAAAGTTATATATCTTTTATGGATTGCTACTAAATTTTAATCATAAAATATAGAATGTAAACTATGAGTATTATTTTTTCCATTTATTTTACACTTTAATAACTGCTACTTTAAAAAAATTGACTCTAAAAGCCCAGTATTTAGAACCATTCCACATTTTACACGTAAGAAGCAGTAACGACGACGAACAAATTTACGTAACTCAAACGTGTATTGACTATTCATCTTAATTTGTTCTCTCCTAAACAACAAGATAAAAAGCAGCAGCAACATTGACAGGAAATAAGCAATTCACCAGGAATTACCTCATCACAGGTTTTAGCTGAAACAATATAAAACAAAAGAATTCAAATTTTTTTTCCAGGCTGTGACTGCTTTTTCTATTCTTTTATTTTTAAAGCATAGTTTACTTTGATTTTCCCCCTTCATCACCACCCCTCTTCCCCTAAGTGTAATCAAGCAAGAAAAATTCCACTTTGAAGTACAGATCATGAAAAGAGAATAAATCAAAGCTTTTCTGAACCCTCTGTTCCCCAAAAGATCTACTATAGAACTCGTGAAGTAGGCTATTAAATGGGCAGTTTTAGTTGGAAAATTGAATTTATATATAAAGACAGTGTACTCAACCTCATTCACTTATGAACCAAATGTATTGTTTGTAAATTGAGACTTAAACCTATTTTGTTGTATTTTCAATAGATGCTGGAAAATAGATGCATAAAGTTAAAGTCTCTTCATCTTTACTACTTTACTGTATCAACACTCTTGGACATAAATGGATTATAGGTATAACAGTATTAAATGAGCATAGTCAGGGAGGGGCAGTCATTTCCATTACTGCTGCATTTTGGATTAAAGCTCTGAGAATCCCTTTTCACAAATGATTCTCTAACTATATATTTTGAAACACAGTAATGGATAAACATTAAGGTTGCATCTATAAGGCAAAAATGACCTATTTAGAAAAAGAAATACATGCACACACAAAAACCTCAAGTTAATTCTCTAAAAGAAAATAGTAAAACTTACCCTCTCAGTGGATTTATCAATTGTTTAACTGATTTTATTTATCCTGACTTCTTAACTATATGTATGTCTTCCTCAGTGGACTCTACATCCATTTCCAGGACCTAATTTTGATTATATCTCGGTCACAGACTATAGTATTTTGTCTTTCCCCTTTTAAATTTAATTCCCCTAGAGACTTTTTTACTCCCTTGGTTTCAACTCTCCTGCCCCTGGCAATACACAAACTTCTACTTCTTGAATGCTAGATCTTTATTTTCTCCTACCTAATGGATCTTTCTATTCTTACATTCTACCCTCACTCTCACACTCTAAAGCAAATAACCTCAACTTTTCCATACCTGTAAATGTAAAAATCATTCTTGTCCCCCAAGTTAAACTCAGTGTTTATTTTTGACTACTCCTTCTTGGTTTTCACACAGAATAGTCCAGAGTTGTCTTTGTGATGTTTCTGCTTAACATACGTTTCCCACTCTCTAATTCTACAGTATGGTGTTTATACATGCAGACGCCTCCTCACTGGTTTCTCAGTCCTGAGTGCAATTTAGCCATTATTAGTTATATATTCCTAAAATATTATTACCTTATTATTAATGAAGGTAAAAATATATATTTGGTATATAGATATACTCAAAATTTGGAATAAAAGTAGATAAAAAATCAAAGTCAGGTAAATGCAGGTATGAGTTAAAGTACCAGTATGACTCAAAACAATATTCGAAATTTTTTTTCTTTAATTTAAAGCTAAACATGGGGGCAGGGGTGGTGGCTCATGCCTGAATCCCAGCATTTTGGGATGCCAAGGTGGAAGTATCGCTTGAGGCCAGGAGTTTAAGACCAGCCTGGGCAACATAGTGAGACCCCATCTCTACAAAAAACAAAATTAGCTGGGCATGGTAGTGCACGCTTATAGTCCTAGCTACTCAAGGAAGCTGAGGCAGAAGGATCGCTTGCTTGAACCCAGGAGTTTGAGGCTGCAGTGAGCTATGTTCAGGCCATTGCACTCCAGCCTGGGAGATAGACTGAGATCCTTTTTGAAAAAAATTAAAAAATAAAGCTAAACTTGTAGAAAAAAGAGGTAAGTTTTGAAAACAAGAAATGTAATCAAAATTCCAACCACAATTAAGTTAATAAAGAAATTTTTATTATACTTCCCTGCTTTAAGAAATCATTTATGAAAAAGGAGAAGTAATACAACAGGTTTACTTTCAAAGCTCAAAAACCACCACTTCAAGTAAATTCAATTGCTACCTGTGTTCCCACTAGAAAGGTTCATGTAAGTACAAACTGAGAAAGTGTTATTATTTTTAGTCACTTTCCATTCAATAAATATTCAGAGTCATGAATATAATCATTATTCTTCTACAACTCTATTTAAGAGTAAAACGTACTTATTTGCCAAAAGAGGAGTTTCAGAACAGATTTAAAGGACTTCAAGGAATACTTACCTGCTAAGCACCAAAATGGCTCTTCAATTTACATGCTACATCCAAGGTGGGTAGATAATATGCTTATTTTTTCTGCAAACCATTTATTTTACATACTTGAAACTTGCTGGGGACCCTGCTATACAACAAAGTATCTTGCTATTCAGCAATCCTGATAACTTACTAAAGAGTTTACCTGAGAAAAGTCCAAAGAGCATGCTCAGTCTATATCAAATAGACCCTTGCACAAAAAGTAGGAATTCAAAGCTTTCTTCCTAATAAGACTAATTAAGGATCACACAAAAATACTAAAGAAAAATTTGAGGAAATGAGGAACTGCCATTTTGAGGAATAGGATCAATGCGGAAAGAGAAAGTCAAAATAAACATGAAATTAAAAATAAATTTACTATTAACAGGGTTTAGCACATGCTACCCCAAAATATGGCACCCAAGCATAATGAGTATTTTAAGCTGAAGAAAACAGAAAACCACAGAAGCAGGAAAATCTCTCTGACCTTCTCCCACGTCCCCCTCTCCTAAAGCAGTCCATAGAAACTAGAAAGAATTCCTGTCACCCCTTCTTTCCTGAAGCAGGTCATAAAATCTAAAGGACCTTCCCCTAAAAATAGGTCACAAGACCCTTATTCCAGAGGGATCCTCCATATACCCAGAGTAAAGGAATGTCTTTATCTCTGAAGACACAGAGATAGAAAGAAGAATCTGAACAAACAGACCTTGCTAAGTTCCCTGCAGTTTATTACCATTAGATCATTCCCTTTCGTCCAGTCATGTTCTCCACAACTATCTACTTCTTCATCAGCATAAAATATACACAGTTTTACCTGTTTCTTTGGGTCTTCATTTCTTAAGGCTACCATGTCACATAAAACTTATACATAGGCTGGTACAGTGTGCACACCTGTAATCCTAGCACTTTGGGAGGCCACGGTGGGAGGATTGCTTGAGGCCAGGAGTTCAAGAACAGACTGAGCAAAAGTGAGACCTTATCTCCACAAAAAAATAGAAAAATTTGCCGAGCATGGTGGCACACGCCTATAGTCCCAGCTACTTGGGAGGCTGAAGCAGGAGGACCGCTTGAGCCTAGGAGTTTGAGGTCACAGTGTGCTATGATGATGCCACTGAACTCTATCCCAGGTGACAGAGTGAGACCCTATCTCAACAACAACAAAAAACTTACATGTAGTTAAATTTGTATGTCTTTCTATTGTTAATCTGTCCTTTGTTATAAGGGTTTCAGCCATGAAACTAGATGCATGAGAAAAGAAATCTTTTCTCCCTTACTCTGTATATATACATTCTTTATCATCATACTACTGAATGATTAATCAGAATAAACCAACAAACATTAAGTAATAGGATAGCATTAAAATTAAATCATTAAATTGGAGAATTTTTAAAAGAAAGTCAATAAAATGCAAAGCTAGTAATACACGTGACATAGAAAATATGAATAATCCTATCTGAATAATCAAGAGTTCATAAACAAAATTAGAAACTATTACATACTATGTACCCGAATAATTTCTGATTTTATAGGTAGTATTTTAAGAAGGTAGGCAATCTAACAACTGTCACTTAACAATTAAGGTGTTACCAGTATACCACATTATTGTTTTTGTTTTTTGGTAAGCCAGTTATGTTTGTCACTTGTAGTTAGTCCCAGTTTCAGGGATCACTGTATTTATAGAGAAAACCAAAACATAGTTGTTTGATGCAGTTTAGCTGAATGAGTCTTAAATGAAATATGGGATTGATTCAACAGGGGATAAACACTCTATAAACAGAGTGATTGATTCAACTTCCTAATTTGACAGGAAGTGAAATGATAGGAAAAAAATTAAAACAGAAAATTTATTCAGTTATGTTGTTATGCAATAGAGTTTATAACCATGACAAGTTGCTAACATTTTGAGGTGGCTTTTTTATGTGCTTTGGTTATCTTAAGTATACTGACCTCTTTCAAAGTTAATTATATAATCTATAGTTTTCAGGATGTAGGCAGGAGTTAAATTTAAACTCTTGGCAACTGTAGTCACAGTAATCTACTCCTGAATATTGCTAACAATGATAAAATTTTACTTTGGGTTCCAAATAGCTAAATTTCCCTATATACAATTAGTTATTCCATTTTAGACTAAAATCTTTTTAAAGACAGGGACCATATTTTATTTACCAACAAGAGCCTGGCATGTAAGAGGCATTTAGTAGCTGTTGGGCAAATCAATGTTTGAATGAACATAGGAAGTATGAATGCATGAATGAAAGCATGAATACCATATTTACCTTTTAGATTCATAGCAGGATATATTTATGTTTTTGATAAATGACTAGAAGTATTTTCGAATGTGTGCTTTCCTAGTTGTAATATTATTCATTTAAATAGTTTGGATGACCTTGTTTAAACAGTGGCTGGGTGATAATTAGTTTCTCTTAATACCAGTAGAGAGAAGATATTTGATGTCCAGATCCCTTGCAAATGGAGTTTGAAATAATTAGAGGTAAAATTTATGTGAAATGTAAATTTATATTAAGAAAAGATATGATAGACAAATAATTACAAATAAGTAGTCCATAATAACTCTGCAGCATATTCATGGAAGCTACATTTTTTTTTTGTAAGCACACCTGTGTTATGTAGGTCATTATTCTTTTACTCTCAAGTTATTGTCTGAGACTAAACTTCTTGTAATTCCCCTTTCCCACTAGATAACATTCACAGTTTTTAAATGGCCATTGATGGTATATTCTTTTTGACTTGGTCATATAACTTGTTTAAACAATGGAATATGAGCAGAAGTAGCATAGGCAGAAGTTTAAACATCTTGATCTTTGGGTCAACAATGAAATCAAGATGGAAATCAAAAACAATTTTAATTAAATAAAAATGGCAACACAAGCTACCAAAATTTTGAGGATACAGAAATAAAAGTGTTAAGAGGAAAGTTCATAGCATTAAATGCCTACATCAAAAATACAGAAATTAACAACTTAAAGTCACACATCATGCAATTAGAAAAAGAACAAACTAAACCCAAAACTATCAGAAGACAAGAAATAATAAAAATAAGAGCAGAATTAAATGAAATTGACACCAAAAACAAAACAAAGGATCAGTGAAATGAAAGTTGCTTCTTTGAAAAGATAAACAAAATCAACAGACCACTAGCTATATTCACTAAGAAGAGAGAGGATCCAAATAAACTCAATCAGCAATGAAAAAGGAGACATTAACAACTGATGCCACAGGAAAACAAAAGATCCTAGAAGACCACTACGAACACATCTATGCACACATACTAGAAGATCTAGAAGAAATGGATAAATTTCTAAAAACATACAACTTTCCAAACATAAATGAGGAAGAAATAGAAATCCTGAACAGACCAATAACAAGTAGCAAGATTGAATCAGTAATAAAAAAATCTCCCTAAAAAAAAGGCCCAGGACCAGACTGATTCACAGCTGAATTTTACCAGACCTATAAAGAAGAACTGGTACCTATCCTACTGAAATTAACATGATCTTACATCTAGAAAACCCTACAGACTCCTAGAATTGATAAATACATTCAGTAAAGTCTCAGTGTACAAAATTAATGTATACAAATCAGTAGTATCTCTACACACTAATCAAATCAAGAATGCGATACCATTTACTGTAGCTCCAAAAAATAAAATAATATATCTAGGAATACACTTAACCAAGGAGGTGAAAGATCTCTACAGGGAGAACTGCAAAACATTGATAAAATAAATAAGTGATGACAAAAACAAGTGGAAAAACATCCATGCTTATGTTTTGGAAGAATCAGTATTGTTAAAATGTCCATACTGCCTAAAGTGATTTACAGATTCAATGTAATTCCCATCAAAATACCAACACCATTTTTCACAGAATTAGTAAAAACAATCCTAAATTTCATATGGAATCAAAATAGAGCCTGAATACCCAAAGCCAACCTAAGCAAAAAGAAAAATCTGGAGGCATCACATTACCCAACTTCAGATTATAAGGCTACAGTAACCAAAACAACATGGTACTGGTATAAGAGCAGACCAATGGAACAGACCAATGGAACACAGACCAATGGAACAGAACAGAAAACCCAAAAATAAAACCTATATACCTACAATCACCTAATCTTTGACAAAGCAGACAAAAACATACACTGGGAAAAGGATACCCTGTTCTATAAATGGTACTGGAAAAATTAGAAAGCCACATGCAGAAGAATAAAACTGGATCCCTGTCTCTCATCATACACAAAAATTAACTCAAGATGGATTAAAGACTTAAATGTAAAACCTGACACCATAAAAATTCTAGAAGAAAACTTAGGAAAAACTCTTCTGGACATTGGCCTAGGCAAAGAATTTATGACTAAGACCCCAAAAACAAATACAACAAAAACAAAAATAAATAAATGGGACCTAATTAAACTAAAAAGCTTCTGCACAGCAAGAGAAATAACCAAGAGTAAATAGACAACTTACAAAATGGGAAAAAATATTCACAACCTATATATGTGTCAAATGACTAATATCCAGAATCTATAAGGAACTCAAACAAATCAGCGAGAAGAAAACAATCTCATTAAAAAGTGGACAAGGTCGGGCGCGGTGGCTCACACCTGTAATCCTACCTCTCTGGGAGGCCAAGGCGGGTGGATTGTTTGAGCTCAGGAGTTCGAAACCAGCCTGAGCAAGAGCGAGACCCCGTCTCTACTAAAATTAGAAAGAAATTAATTGGACAACTAAAAATATATAGAAAAAATTAGCCGGGCATGGTGGCGCATGCCTGTAGTCCCAGCTACTCGGGAGGCTGAGGCAGGAGGATCGCTTGAGCCCAGGAGTTTGAGGTTGCTGTGAGCTAGGCTGATGTCACGGCACTCTAGCCCAGGCAACACAGTGAGATTCTGTCTCAAAAAAAAAAAAAAAAAAAGTGGACAAAAGACACGAACAGAAGTTTTTCCAAAGAAGACAGGCAAATAGCCAACAAACATGAAAAAATGCTCACCATCATCAATCATCAAGGAAATGCAAATTAAAACCACAATGAGATACCACCTTACCCCTGTCAGAATGGCCATTATTAATAAGTCAAAAAACAACAGACGTTGGTGCAGACATGATGAAAAGCGAATGGTTGGTTATATGCTACTGGTAGGAATGTAAATTAGTACAACCTCTATGGAAAACAGTATGGAGTTTCCTTAAAGAAATAAAAGAAGATCTAGCATTCCATCTAGCAACCCCACTACTGGTTGTCTACCCAAAGAAAAGTCATTATATCAAAAAGACACCTGTACCCAAATGTTTATAGCAGCACAATTCACAGTTCACAATGTTGAATCAACCTAAGATGAGTGAATAAAGAAAATGTAGTGTGTGTGTGTACACACACTATGGAATAATACTCAGCTATAAAAAGGAATGAAATAATATCTTTCATAGTAACTTAGTTGAACTGGAAGCTACAATCCTAAGTGAAGTATCTCAGGAACGGGAAAACAAATACTGCATGTACTCACATAAGTGGGAGATAAACAATGGGTACACATGATCATACAGAGTGGTATAGTGGACTTTGAAGACTCAGAAGAAGGGAGGGTGGGAGAGGTTTAAAGGATCCAAAATTACCGATCACATACAATGTATACCACTCAGATGACAGGTACATTAAAAGCCCTGACTTCACCACTATACAATTCATCCATGTATCAAAAAGCCACTTGCACCCCTCTAAATCTATTGAAATGAAAAAATTTAAAAAATAGATAGATTAAGAAAAAGACCTATGAATAGTTTTGCTCCCTCAGGAAAAAAAACAATGAAAATCAAATCACCTAAAGGGAAACTCTCCTTAAACAAGCTTTACCCAAAGTAAATAAAGCTCCCAATTAGCTTTTCTTTGTTTTTTCCAAAATAGAGAGGCAAGGGGGCTCAAAGAAAGTGAAGGCAAAAATAAACAGGGGCAAAAAGAGTGCATGTGATTGCACATGTAGCAAATACCCTCATACAAGCCAAAGTCTTTCCTACCTCATTTACTTGCTAGTGTTTCTTTGTTATACACGTTGTTTTCTTTGCTTAGAACACATGTCATTGTCATTCTCTCCTTCCAATAAAGCTGACTCCTCATCTTTCAGAACTTTTAAATAAAGTTATATCAACAGAGACTTTTCTACTACCTTATGTAGTATGTGTTTCTCTCTCTCTACCCTAGATGCATAGCACGCATTAAAATTATGTATTTATTTGTTTGTCTACTCATTCATAATGTTTCTCTCTCCAGAATGAAAGCTAAGGAGGTGGGATTTTTGTCTGTTTTATTCACTGTTGTATAATCCTAACAACAGATACATAGTGAGCGCTCAATAAATGTTTGGTGAGTGTCTCAATGAATGAATAAATACAGCTTTACGGTATTCGTGGAGGAGATAACTATTTCTACAAACCTCAAAATTATTTTTAAATAATTTTCCTATTCCTTTTTCCAGTCTTTCTACTTCAGCCATATAAACATTTTATCAGTTTCTTAGCCTTTGCTTTCTCGATACCCTTTATCATCACTGGAAAAACAAATGTTTATCTTTTGAAGGATCTTTTGAAAAGTTATTGTACCTCTTTAAAAATTTTTTATTTTTAATTATTATGAGTACACAATAGTTGTAAATATTTATAGAATACATGTGATGTTTTGATACAGGCATACATTGTATAATAATCAAATCAGGGTAATTGGGGTATCCATCACATTAAGAAATTATCATTTCTTTGTGTTAGGAACATTCCAATTCCACTCTTTTTGTTACTTTAAAATATACAATAAATTACCATTAACTATAGTCACCCTATTGTGTTACCAAATACTAGGTCTCATTCATTCTAACTGTATTTTTGCATCCATTAACCGTCCTCACTTTGTCCCTCCCCTTCCTGCTATCCTTCCCAGCCTCTGGTAGCCATCATTCTGCTCTCTATCTCCATGATTTCAATTTTTTTTTAATTTTTAGCTCCCACACATGAGTGAAAACATGTGAAATTTGTCTTTCTGTGCCTGGTTTATTTCACTTAACATAATGTCCTCCAATTCAATCTATGTTGTTGCAAATGACAGGATTTCATTCTTTTTTATGGCTGAATAATATTCCATTGTGCATATATATCACAATTTCTTTATACATTCATCTCTTGATGGACACTTATGTTGAGTCCATATCTTGGTTATTGTGAGCAGTGCTGCAATAAACATGGGAGTGTAGATATCTCTTCAAGATGCTGATTTCCTTTCTTTTGGTTATATACACCCAGCAGTGGGATTGCTGGATCATATGGTAGTTCTATTTTTAGTTTATTGAGGAACCTCCATACTGTTCTCCACAGTGGCTGTACTAATTTACATTCCCAACAACAGTGGACAAGGGTCACCCTTTCTCCACATCCTTGCCAACATTTGCTATTGCCTGTCTTTTGGATAAAAGCCGTTTTAACTAGTGTGAGATATCTTAATGTACTTTTGATTTGCATTTCTCTGATGATTAGTGATGTGGAGTATTTTTTTATGTTGGTCATGAAAAAATGGTCTTCTCTTGAGAAGTGTTTATTCATATCTTTTGCCTATTTTTAATTGGATTATTTGATTACTTCCTATTGAGTTGTTCCATTTTGAGTTATGTCTCTCAGGCCCCCCAAACCTGTGTATAAAGTTAAATCAAGAACTCCAGATAATGGGCTCATAGGCAGGATCCCCTAAATGCTTCATTTCACATACCTTTTCAAAAACTTTAATTCATCTTATTCCCTCTTAATTGTGTTCTTAGGTATGTATGTTTTGCTAATTTATCCCATGACATGTGTTAACTAACCATAGAAAGACAGGACCAAAGATATGGGAGATGAGACAAAAAAATATCAAAGTAAAGCAAGTAGAGGAGTTATTGAGAATTCTCTGAGAGCTGAACCTAATATATATTAATTTTCCAAAGTCGATTTTCTGATATTAGTTTTCTAACTAAAATCACTTTTGCTCTTTTGTATAACAGACAAATATATTATAATTGCCATGCAGGGAGAGCCTAAAATGAGAAAAGCTGCAAAAAGAGCAGTTTGGAGGAAAAACTCAGAATTTGGTTTGGGAAATATTAAGTTTGAGACGCATGAATGTCAATTAGGCAAAAAGATATAAAAATAGGAGTTTAGGGGATGGATCAGGGCTAGAGATGTATAGTTGGATATAGATGATACTTAAAGCTGTATAGATGTAGTGAACTCTACAGATGGTACTTCAAACCATAAAAATGAATGAGATCACTAACAGTGAATGTAAGTTGAAAAGAGATTGTGAGATAAGTGGGTAAAATACTCAAACATCATTTTTTCTTTGTCCAGAAAGACTTTTCAGAATTATTTCTATCAACATTGCTTTAACATTGGCCTATTATTAAGGTGCTGAGAATTTACGAAATGAGAAAGAATACCATTTGTAAAGATGCCAGTTTTTGATAAATAAGTTTCTAAATGAAGTTTTCACCCTCTTATTCCCCAAGTCCCCTGTCTTTCTCCTTTACTGTTCCACCTCACTCATCAAAAACTCCACATTTCTCAACATCAGGACTCAAAGATTTTTGTCTGGCATCCAGTTCTTTGGGATAAGAGAAAAAGAAAGCAAAATGTTAATTCGAATGGTTCTAAAAAGCCTCTCTGAACTACAGAGAAAAGAGGCATTGAGTTTTTTTCACGTATTTTTCACTGCTTTGCATACATTAGCACTTAATCTCGCCCTCTCTCTCTCTCTCTCTCACACACACACACACACACACACACGCACGCACGCACACACACACACACACACAAAATCTATCCTCTGCACCCCTGCCAGGGACATTTTTCTAAATGTGATCATGTCACTTTTCTGCTCAGATTTCTCCAATGTCATCCATTAGGTAAAGTAATTAAAAGCTAAATTTCTTTCTTTATTAGTTTTGTTGAGTTTTTTAACATAAAAGAAATGTTTTATGATATATTCTATAATCTTGTTTGTTTTACTTTACATTATGTCATGCTCTGGCCCCTGCAACTTCTCTAACATTACTGCATATTATTCTCCCCTTTGTTCACTATATTTCACTTCTTTTCCTCAAACCCACAAAGCTTATACTTTGACTTATCCACTACTGATACCTAACAGCTAACAGTACCATGATATTTATAAATTCAATAAATATAGGTTGAATGAATCAATCAATGAATGAATTTCTACCTGTCTAACCTCATTTCCTGTAATTCCTTACCCACACTTTCCACTCTAAAAATACTAACATTTTGGTTTCCCAAATGAGGCCGTTCTCTTTCTCACCTTTTTTGCATCATTACACTTACAGTACCTCCTTTTTGAACAGGGCAGCTATCATTTATCCAAATTCCTGTTAAAGTTTAAGATCCCTGATAAAACACTATACCCTGAATGAAGTTATGCTTAGATGTTCCTCCATACAAAATTAGGTACTACTTGTATGACTCCACTATGTTTTTTCTTGTCAAAACCTGGTGTGTGCCTGTGAATAATAGCTCCAAATTATTCATATGCCTTCCTACCAGAGGCTTAATTAACACTGTACCAATGTGACATACACATTATGTCCTAACATCACAACCATCTGACAAACTCAAAAAGCTTTGGTGTTCAGGCCCAGATGCCAATGAACAGATGGCAGAAGCAGGATTCAAGGTCTATATGACTCCAAAACCCACTTTCTTTCTATTATGCAACATATCTATTGAATAAATACCTAAATAATTAATATACTCCAACTGCCTATTTGACTTTGCATAAAGTGGTGTTCATTTCATATAACTTTTCATATAAATGCAACACAAGAAATATAATCTAGTCAAATAAAAGTACCTTACATACTTCTCCAAAGAAGATATACAAATTAGCCAATAAGCGAATAAAAAAATGCACAATTAGCCATCAATGAGCTGCAAGTCAAAACCATAATTATATGTCACTTCATACCCACTAGAAAGACTGTAACTAAAAAGACAGACAACAAAAAATGTTGGCCATGATGTGGAGAAATTGGAACTTTTATACATTGCTGGTTGTAATGTAAAATAGTGCAGCCACTTTAGAAAACAGTCTGGCAGTTCCTCAAAGGTTAACATATAGTTGCCATATGGCACAGCAATTCCACTCCTATGTATATATTCAAGAGAAATGAAAGCACATATCCACACAAAAACTTGCTCATGAATGTTCAGGGAAACATTTTTCACAATAGCCAAAAAGGGGAAATGACCCATATGTCCATCGACTGATGAATGAATTAATAAAATATGATATATCCACACAATGGAATATCAGGCTACAACATAGACAAACTCTGAAAACATTCTAAGTAAAAACAACCAGTCACAAAAGAACACATATTTTATGATTGCATTTATATGAAATGTCCAGAATAGGCAAGTATATACAGAGACTGGAGAAATGGAGGGTGACTGCTAGTGAGTACAGGGTTTCATTTTAGTGTGACGGAAATGTTCTAAAATTGATTGTGGTGATGGTTGCATAACTCTGCAAGTATACTAAAAGCCATTGAATTGTACACGCTAAATGGGTGAACTGTATGGTATGTAAATTATATCTGAATAAAGCTGTTATAGAAAAAAAAAAACCTGATAGAACTGGACCTACCCTTGATTTTATTCATCTATGACATGAGACACTGACTAAATGAGCCACTGACTAAATGAGGCACTAATTAAAGCTGGAAACAAATGACAAGCCAAGTTCATAATAGATAAATGCATAAATTACTTCTCTAAATCTTCCCTTATTGTTTATTAGTAAAATTTTAAAAATAGTAAAATGATATCAACTTGGCTCCAATAATATTAATAATAGTAAAAAACTAATTACTAACACTTATTGACTACTTACAAGGTATTTAGTATTATAAAGAAAATTGGGGTAAACTGGAACTCTCCTACACTGCTTTGAAGTATGTAAAGTGGTAAAACCACATTGTAGAGCATTTAGCCAGTGCTTAATAGAGTTAAATGCTTATCCCTTATGACTCATCTACTTCTAGGTATTTTCCCTCGAGAACTCCTGACATGTATTTAAGGAAACAGATACGAAGATGTTGATTGAAGCATTTCTTATAATGGAAAAATCAGAAATAACCTAAATACTTGAATATATTCATACCATACAGCAGTTAAAATGAGTTCATAAACCTATGTACATCAAATAGAACAATCTTAAAAACAGAAAGATGAATTTAAGAAATCAAATTAGAAAAGGATAACTAGCTTTGTAGACAGTGTAATTAAAACACAAAATTCATCCCAAAATTAATTTTAAAAATAAAACAAAATAAAAACATTTTATACATTGTTATATCCATAACCTTTGGGTATATATGCTGATACAGCAAAAGAATATAAACATGGATGTGAAGCATACATATAAATTTCAAGATAGCGGTTATCTCAGATGAAGAAACCAGGAAATAGAAGTGGGGTGCAAAAAAGCATTCAACTTTATGAGTCATCTTTTTTTTTTTTTTTT
>NW_012155284.1:14839356-14851964 GCF_000956105.1 Propithecus coquereli | reverse complement strand
TGCTGAAATAAAAAAAAAAAAAAAAAATCTTTCCAAATGAAAATAGCACTATCTTTATTAACAACATACAGTTGTCCCTTGCTATCCTTGGGGCATTAATTCTAGGACCCTTACAGATACCAAAATCCACAGATGTTCAAGTCCCTGATATAAAATGCCATAGTATTTACATACAACCTATATACATCCTCCTGTCTACTTTAAATCATCTCTGAATTACTTACAATACATAATACAATGTAAAAGCTATGTAAATAGTTTTTATACTGTATTTTTTATTGTTGTACTGTTATTTTTCACTGTAGGGTTTTTTATTCTGAATATTTTCAATCTACAGTTGGTTGAATCCAGAAATATGGAACCCAAGGATAGGGACAGCCAACTGTATTTCAAATCTCCCAGTCAAGAAAATATTTTTAGTATTCAAGTTAAGGTTTTCTTACTATAATTTAAATATTACTCCTTTGATAGGGTGATGTTATTGAAGGGCAAGAATATTTATTTAATATTCAGAAAACGTTCCTTGACAATTTGAAGACTATTCAGAACTAAGTTTTCTCATCCCCAAAGCTAAATAAGCCTACCTGGCTTAGCCTCTCAACACAAAACCTATTTCCCAAGCTTTTATTTATTTTCCTGTTCATCTCAAACTGATTTTCAAAATAGAATAAAATATTTTACTAGAGTCTTCACTAATGCAAAAGAAGGATTCCCATATCATACCTAAATATTTTAACAGATGGCATCATAAGACTATAGTCGTATCTATCTCCTAACAAGAAAATATCTACCACTATATTTTAGAATATTTATGTTTGCTGATAAGGTCATTCTTTCTCCTGGCCAGTGCTGCAGATATAGCATGCACTTTGGGATCCACTTAATTTGCCTTCATGTTAGCCATTTCCCTTCATTTAATACATTTTTTATTCAGAACATAAACATATATTTGAAAAGGTTTTATTACCATTTATTAGACCCAGAGAATTGAAGAAATAAACTGTCAAACAAACAAAAATACAAGGTGCCAACCAAGGTAGAAACTCTGGAATTTCTGTACAGGAAAGATTAAGGGGTGGCAGCAATTAGCTCCATTTAGCTCCCTCCCTCCTCTTTCCTATCCTCTGTCTTGAGGTTTTATTTGCATGGCTCTGATGCTGTTTAACTTATTTGGGCTAGTTTGCAGGCTAGATGGCAGAGACTGGAGATGGGTGATGGAGAGGTTATGTACCACTATACCACCTCTAGACATTTCCTCACTAACCAAAACTAAAGAAAAAGAAAGATATTTGTTTTCTTCTCATACAGAACAAGTATAAAAATATTAGGTTGGTGCAAAAGTAATTGCGGTTTTAGCATTGTGGAAATTTGCCATTTGATATTGGAATATATTCTTAAATAAATGTGGTTGTTATACATCATTTTAATGTGCATTTCTCTCTTTATGTGTTTTTGCTAATGACTTATTACTTGCTATTTTATATCTATTTTAGACTATGGAAATGATGTTATACAAAAAGCAAATTCGAGAGATTTTCTTATTCCAATTCAAAATGGGCCGTAAAGCAGACAACTCACAACATCAACGATGCATTTGGCCCAGGAACTACTAACGAACATACAGTGCAGTGGTGGTTCAAGAAGTTTTGCAAAGGAGACGAGAGCCTTGAAGATGAGGAGCGCAGTGGCCGGCCATCAGAAGTTGACAACGACCAATTGAAAGCAATCATTGAAGCTGATCCTCTTACAACTATAGGAGAAGTTGCCGAAGAACTCATTGTCGACCATTCTACAGTCATTGGGCATTTGAAGCAAATTGGAAATGTAAAAAAGCTCTATAAGTAGGTGCCTCGTGAGCTGATCGAAAATCACAAAAATCGTCATTTTGAAGTGTTGTCTTCTCTTCTTGTATGCAACAACAAACCATTTCTCGATCGAATTGTGATGTGCAACGAAAAGTGGATTTTATACAACAACCGGCGACGATCAGCTCAGTGGCTGGACCGAGAAGAAGCTCCAAAGCACTTCCCAAAGTCAAACTTGCACCAAAAAAAGGTCATTGTCACTGTTTGGTAGTCTGCTGCCAGTATGATCCATTACAGCTTTCTGAATCCTAGTGAAACCATTACATCTGAGAAGCACGCTCAGCAAACTGATGAGATGCACCGAAAACTGCAATGCCTGCAACAGGCATTGGTCAACAGAAAGAGCCCAATTCTTCTCCATGACAATGCCTAACTGCAGGTCGCACAACCAACGCTTCAAAAGTTGAACGAATTGGGCTACTGAAGTTTTGCCTCATCTGCCATATTCACCTGACCTCTCGCCAACCAGCTACCACTTCTTCAAGCATCTTGATAACTTTTTGCAGGGAAAATGCTTCCACAACCAGCAGGATGCAGAAAATGCTTTCCAAGCATTCATAGAATCCTGAAGCATGGATTTTTATGGTACAGGAATAAACAAACTTATTTCTCATTGGCAAAAATGTGTTGATTATAATGGTTCCTATTTTGATTAATAAATATGTGTTTGAGTCTAGTTATAATGATTTAAAATTCAGTCTGAAACCACAATTACTTTTGCACCAACCTAACTAGAAAGTTTCTCTAACTTTAATAACACTAATATTATATAATTATCTAGTTTATTTGTTTACTTATTTATTTTCTACCTCCATACATTAGAATGCAAGCTCTATGAAAGCAGGGAATTTATCTGTCTAGTTCATCCTAATCCCTGTATCTAAGATAATGCCTTTCACATACTAGGAATCCAATAAATATTTTAAGAATGATACAGAATGTATTATTATTACAAATATATCTTATTTTTCTTGTTGTTTAATATATTTCAGTATTCCTTTTTCATTATTTGTACTTTAAGTGTACTATAAGTAAAATTAGAGGTTTACTTTTATTTTACTAACTTCAATTTCTACTAAACAACTGGTCTTAAAGCATTTAGCCTCTTTGTTTTACAGTTAAAATAAAACATATACTTTGATGCTAAACTCAGAGATAAACCTGTTACTAAAATAAAGCTGAGTAACAAATATAGTTATCAAGTCCTTTTATAGTTAGTAGAAAACATCCCATTTACATAATACTCTTATTAATTAGCTGCAAATTACTCACTAGTTGAAATTTGCCATGTAACACACAACTTTTCAGCATCATACTTTGAATTGTGTATTGGTTTACATGAACTCTTTTAATTGCCAGTCTCTATCTGATTCCTTTAACTAAAAAAAAGAAACAAAGAAAACCTTATATTTAAATAATATTAGCATTAAGAATTAAACACACCCTCAAATCCCCTAGGGAATGTAAAGTTAAGAAAAAAAAATTCATTATTTCCTGATTCTAACTCAAACATTTCTGAAAATATGCCAAACCAATTAAGAAAATATTATAGAGAAAGAAGCAAAACACAAGAACTTTCCAATTAACAATATTTTAATTTTAATAGATTTTAAAGAATTAATATAACTGAAGCAAAATTTTATGAGTTTATTACTTCTTTGTGTGTTTGTTGTTGTTTTCATTTTAACAGATTAGACCTAAGAGAAGAATCCCTAGTGAGCTGGGCATGTTGGTGTGAACCTGTAGTCCAGCCACTCAGGAGGCTGAGGCAGTAGGATCACTTGAGCCCAGGAGTTCGAGACTACAATAATCTATGATCACCCCACTGCAATCCAGCCTGGGAAACAGAGTGAGACATCTCTAGAAAAAAAAAAAGAATCCTAACAGCATGCAATATTAAGTTTGCACAGTCAAATGGCTAGTAATTTAAAAAATATATTTGTGGGAGTATATGAAGCTATTAATTACTGGCAGAGTGATAAGATATAAAGCAGAATACTGCAGTCTTATTGGTATGAGGACTCAGAGGACAGAATGCTACAAAAATGGGAGAGTTGCTGAAAAGTGGTGGGAAATCCCTGACACTAGGGAACCATAGGAACGAAATCTCCAAATCTTTATTAAAAAAGAGTATGAGTCCATATTTAAAGAAAAAAAGAAGAAATATCTTGTTTGTAAAGAATGCCAACTAACAAATACAGAAGGGATGATGCCAAAACTAGAGAGTAAATGTTTGATAAGAGGATGTTTACAGTCTCAAAGTAACTTGCTAAAAATTACTTATTAATTAAAAAAAGAAAAATACAAAGGAGAAACATGGCAGATGTTACCTGAATCAAGTGATCAAAATTAACATCTCCGATATTTGGAAAAGCCAGTATCATATGCTTCATGATATGAAGCATTTAAAAGGCATAATATTAACTCAGTGTTATTCTTACAAAATGTGTATAAACTAAATCTATTCCTGAGAAAACATTAAAAAAACCGACATGAAGGCATATTTCATGAAAAATTGCTATGTACTGTTTAAAAATGTCATAGCCAAACTAAAGAAAGGCTGAGGAAATTTCAGATCAATAGAGACTCTCGAACAAGACAAGACAAATAAATGCAATATGAGATCCTAGATCAGACACTGTCTGCAGGAGAAAATAACTATTAAGACAACTGATAAAATTCAAATATGAACTACAGATTAAATAATAGTACTGTATCAATATTAAATGTCTTAATGTTTTAACAACAGTACTGTGGTTATATAATATAAGAGAATGTCTTTGTTTTTAGAATATACAAACTGAAGTATTTAGGGGCAAAGGGGAATGTTGTCTACAATTACTCTCAAACAGCAGAAAGAAATTTTAAAATGTTTGCCTGGGACTTTTGCTTCAGTCAAGATGGAGTGATAGGGATCGAATTTACCTTCCTTCCTGAAACTATTTTAAAAATGAACAAATTATATGAAATGTCAGTTTGCAATACACTAGACATCAGGAAACAAAGGACAGTGATCCTTGAAAAATGAGAAAGTAAAGAAAGTGAGCCCTATGATTGCCCCAGCCTACTACCTTGAGAATTTCAATGCGAAGGTAGAGTGAGGAAAACCAAGCAGAGCCCAATGGACTCTTTGAGTTGAAGGGACAGAGCAGAAAATACGGGAGACCAAGACAACTAGAATTTATATATCTGAGTACAGGAGCAGAGACAGCTACACAAAGAGAGAACTCCAGAGATTTGCAAAGGGTCTCCCCTTAACT
The DNA here is from genome assembly GCF_000956105.1 of Propithecus coquereli. Lineage (NCBI taxonomy): Eukaryota > Metazoa > Chordata > Mammalia > Primates > Indriidae > Propithecus > Propithecus coquereli. The sequence goes on along the minus strand of NW_012155284.1, from coordinate 14,846,839 downwards.
ATTTAGCTGAGTACTGATAGCTCATGGATGAGAAAGAAGCACTGAAGGCCAGGGAAAGAAACACTCTAAAGGATTAGAAGTAACAATGCCCAGCACAGCATTAGATATAGGGCCTATCCTCACTCGGCCCAAGTGGAAAACCTCAAGATTTGGCACTGGGTAGAGTACCAGAGGGAGTGCCTCATTACTGGAGACTAGCTCTAGACTGAGCACTGATCTTGTTCCCCAAAACAAATTTTAAAAACAAGGTATAAAAGAATCAGTTTCCAAGGAACTTAACAGCATTCTAGAAAAAAGTTCAAGAATATTTATAGAAATAGAAAACATCTGGCACCCTACAAGGTAGAATAACATAATGCTTGGCATCCAATCAAAGATTGCCAAGGGCCAGGTGTGGTGGCTCACGCCTATAATCTTAGCACTTTGGGAGGCCTAGTCAGGAGGATCGCTGGAGACCAGAAGTTCAAGATCAGCCTGAGCAACTTAGCAAGACTTGGTCTCTACAGAAATTAAGAAAAATTAGCTGAGTAGTACTCCATGGTATACATATACCACATTTTATTAGCTAATGGGTGTCATGCTCATCGTTTAGGGGACAGACATGCTTGTAGCTCTGACTTGGGTGGGTAAAAGGCAATATATGTAACCTAAACATTTGTACCCCGGTAATATTCTGAAATAAGAAAGAAAGAAAAGAAAGAAAAAGAGGGAAGGAAGGAAGAAAAAAATTAGCCAGGTGTGGTGGTGCACACCTGTAGACCCAGATACTTGGGTGGCTGAGGCAGGAGGATCTTGAGCCCAAGAGTTTGAGGTTGCAGTGAGCTATGATGATGCCACTGCACTCTAGCCCAGGCAACAGGGGAGACACTGTCTTCAAAAAAAAAAAAAAGATTACCAAGTATGCAAAGACGCAGTAAAATATAATGCATACCAAGAAATAAATTAGTCAATAGAAACCAACCCAGAACTGGCACAGATAATAAAATTAGTACACAAATTCTTTCAAATAGATTACAGGCTGGGCGCAGTGGCTCATGCCTGTAGTCTCAGCACTTTGGGCGGCCCAGGCGGGAGGATCGCTTGAGGCCAGGAGTTCAAGACCAGCCTGGAAAACATAGCAAGACCCCATCTCAAAAAAAAAAAAAAAAAAATAGCAGGGCATAGTGGCACATGCCTGCAGTCCCAGCTACTCAGGAGGTTGAAGTGGGAGGATCATTTGAGCCCAGAGTTCAAGGCTGCAGTGAGCTACCATCGGGCAACTGCATTCCAGCCTGTACAACAGAGCAACACCTTATCTCTAAATAAATAAATAAAAATAAAATACATTTCATATTTCCTAAAGCCTAAATAGAGATGTGGAAGATTTTTTAAAAGACTCAAATAAAACTAACAGAGATAAAAAGATTACACTGCATGATGTGAAAATATAAAGTAGTTGAGACTAATGACAAATTATTCATTTCAGGAAAAATAAATTAGTGAACTTGAAGACACGGCAACAGAAACTATCCAAAATGAAAAACACAGAGAAAAGAGAATTTAAAATAAACAGATCATGAGTGAGCCGTGTATAACCTGCCAAACATATGTGCCACTGGAGTCACAAAGCGGGGGGTATGGGAGGACCAAAAAATATATTGAGGAAATCATGGCTAAAATTTTCAAAATTTGATTAAATCAGACCTAAGAAGCTCAAAAACCCCAAACATGAAGAAAACTACTTCAAAACACATGATAAACAAATTGTTCAAATCAGTAAAGGTAGAGAATAATTAAACACCATGATCACCCAAATTGATATTTACAGAACATTCCATCCAACAACTGCAGAATGCACATTCTGTTCAAGTGCACCTGGAACACTTACCAAGAAAGACCATACTACTCTGGGCTTGAAAAACTGAAAAGCATTCAAGTCACACAAAGAACATTCTCTGATCACAGTGGAACTAAATTAGAAATAAAAAACAGAACAATCTCTAGGGAAAACTGAACTATTTAGAACTAAATAACACAATTCTAAATAGCCGATGGGTCAAAAACATAAATAATTTAAAGGGAAATTAGAAATAATCTTGAACTGAATGGAACTAAAAATACAATATATCCAAATTTGTGAGATATGATAAAGCTACTCCTTCTACCACAAGGAAGCACAAAAAGAAAAGCAAATTAAATCCAAAGCAAGTAAAAGGATAGAAATATATCAATGAAACAGAAAAACAAGAAAGAGAATCACTGAAACTGAATTTGAAAAGATTATTAAAATGTCTAGCCAGAATAACTGTGGGGGGAAGAAAAAGAAAAGACAAAAATTATGAATATTACAAAGAAAGGTAATGTTTTACATTCTACAGGTATTAAAAGAAAAATAAGAGATATAAGAGATTATGAACAATTATGCCAATAGATTTCACTACTTAGATAAAATAAATGTATTACTTGAAAGACTCAAACTACCAAACCTCACTGAAGAAAACCTAAATAGCCCTGTATCTATCAAATAATTTTAATTGGTAGTTAAAAAATCATGCCACAAAGAAAACTTCCAGTGCAGATGACTTCACATGTGAATTCTACAAAATATTTGGGGAAGAAATAATACCAATTCTACACAAACTCTTCCAAAAAATTGAAAAGGAGGAAATATTTCATAACTCATTCTGTGAAGTCCACATGACCCCACTATCAAGACATTCTAAGAAAACTACCGATCAATAGCCCTCATAAATTATATGAGTGTGGTGGCTCATGTCTGTAATGCTATCACTTTGGGAGGCCAAGGGCAGTTGGGGGGCGGTGGGGGATCCCTTGAGGCCAGGAGTTTGAGACAAGCCAGAGCAACATAGCAAGACCTCATCACTACAAAAATTTTTTTTAAAAAATTAGCTGGGTGTGGTGATATACACCTGCAGTCCCAGCTACTCCAGAGGGTGAGGCAGGAGGATCTCATATAAATGTAAAAAAAAATAAGCAAAACTTTGGCAAATTATACCTAATTATATTAAAACAATAATACATCATGACCAAATTGGGATTATCCCAGGAACACAAGATTGATTTAATATTCTAAGCCAATCAATGTAATTCACTGTATTAATAAACTAAAAAAAAAGATAAACCACGTAATCATCTCATACAATGCATAAAAAGCATTTGACCAAATCCAACATCCATTTTTGATAAAAAAAAAACAAAAAAACCTCTCAGCCAACTAAGAATAGCAGGGAACTTTCTCAAACTGATGAAGGGCATCAACAAAAAACCCAAAAGCTAACATCATACTTAATGGTGAAAGATGGAATGCTTTCCCTGCTAAGATCAGGAAAAAGAAGGGATGTCTGCTCTCACCACCTTTATTACACCTTTTAGTAGAGGTTCTAACCAGTACAGTAAGGCAAGAAAAAGAAAGTAAAGTCATTGATGATTAAAGGAAATAGTAAAACTGTCTTTATTCTCAGACGACATGATCATCTTTATAGAAAATCCAATGGAATCTATAAAAAAGTTACTAAAACTAATAAATAAGCTTAGCAAGGATGTAGGATACAAAATCTATAAAAATCAATTGTATTTTCATATACTAGTGACAAAAATATTTCAATGAAATTTTAAAAACAATATCATTCACAATAAAAAAAAATGATCAAAAATATAAAAATACTGAAAACCAGAAAACACCGCTAAGAGAAATTAAAGAAGACCTAAATAAATGAGAATACACATCTTGTTCATGGGCAGGAAGACCCAATATTGTTAAGATGTCAATTCCTTAGATCCAGCCACACTCAAGGGGAGGAGATTACATAAGGTCATGAATACCAGGAGGTGGAGATCATTGGGGACCAACTTAGAAGTCTGCCTACCACAGGAGTCAGTATTATTAAAGGATTCCAGATAATATTTTCATGGAACATCCTTACAATCCCTATAAAAGAACCCTATAGCCAGATTACGAGGTATAAATCTTGGTTCTACTAATTACTGTGTGACCTTGCCAATCAATCAGCTTTCCTTAGCCTCAGCTCTCTTGTCCATAAAATGGAGATAGTAATAGTACCTGTCTTGTGCAGTTATTTAAGGTTTAAAAATGATAATGTACGTGGCTGGGTGCAGTGGCTCATGCCTATAATCCTAGCACTCTGAGAGGCCAAGGCGGGAGGATCACTTGAGCTCAGTCACAAATTGAAGACCAGCCTGAGCAAGAGTGAGACCCCATCTCTATAAAAAATAGAAAAATTGGCTGGGTGTGGTGGTGCATGCCTATAGTCCCAGCTGAGGGAGGCTGAGGCAGGAGGATGGCTTGAGCCCAGGAATTTGAGGTTGCAGTGAGCTATGTATGATGACACTACTACACTCTAGCCAAGGTGACAGTGCAAGACTCCATCTCCAAAAAAAAAAAAAAAAAACAGATTATGTATCTGTGAAGCACTTAAGTGTCTGGCACATAATAAGCACTTGGTTATAAACATACATCAACACATCCATAAAACCAATATAAATACTAAAGTTACTATTTTTTTTTTTTTTTTTTTGAGACAGAGTCTGGCTCTGTTGCCCTGGCTCCTGGCTAGAGTGCCATGGCGTGAGCCTAGCTCACAGCAACCTCAAACTCCTGGGCTCAAGCAATCCTCCTGCCTCAGCCTCCCGAGTAGCTGGGACTACAGGCATGCGCCACCACGGCCAGCTAATTTTTTCTATATATATTTTTTTAGTTGTCCAGATAATTTCTTTCTATTTTTAGTAGAGACGGGGTCTCGCTCTAGCTCAGGCTGGTCTCGAACTCCTGACCTTGAGCGATCCACCTCCCTCGGCCTCCCAGAGTGCTGGATTACAGGCGTGAGCCACCGCGCCCGGCCTGACGTTACTATTTCTTAAAGTATTATAACACATCCTTCTTTACTTAATGATGCCTACAACAAATAAGGCCCGGTTTTTTAGTCAAGGTGTACACAAAGATAATTCACTAAATTGCATGTATTTAGTGAATCTTAGGCACTGAGAGAAAAGTATCCTCTTATTTCCATTTTTAGTTGAAATTTAACAAACAGATAATGCCTGGGATAACCATATCCTGTTTTGCTGGGTTCTAGTTTGCACCTGCTCTCCAGGCATAACTGCTGATGGCACACTCTTACACTTTTAAAAAGTGCCCTAGTTTACACAAGAAATTTATGTCACTCCAGTTTGTCCACAGTCTTCTATTGCAATGGAAACAATCTAGATTTTAAACACTTGTGAGTAAGGAACCAACAAGGCAGGGACAAAAGGAAAAGAAACTGAAGAAGAGGAACGGTATGGGCGGTGGGAGCGGGGAGGCATGGTGGGACCAGAGTAGCACAAGAGTAATTAATGTTTCAAAATGCCCAACTACCAAAATCAATTCACCCACAATCTGAATTCATACTTCCTATCCTGCCTATGAACCTAATATATTCTTAAAAGCTTAGGAATAGATCATAAAATATTTAAGTAGCATTTCCTTAAGGATTTGAAAAATCCATAAATAGATATCAAATAAATATTAATGTACTACATTTAATTTCCCTTTCTTCTACACGTTCTAATATATAATCATGAAGCCAATATATAGTCCTGATACATACACTCTTTAAAAAATAAGAAAACTTGTTTAAATTTACATATTACAGGCCAAGTTTCATTTTTAAACTCCCAACTGAAAACATTAGTTGACTCTGGAAATTCTAATTCCTTTATAATCCAGCAGCACCAAAGCAAACAGTCATGACCCCTTAAGAGGATAAATATGCCCATTTTAATTAAAGATGAAATTATTTGACTTTGTATGCAATTTTTATATTTGTATTTTGAGATGTATTTATAAATCCTGTGCTTTTCGTTAATGAAAAACTGTAAAGTACAATAACTGAAGAATAGCCTATAAATAGAGGCATTCTTAAAAGTACCTTGATTTTCAAGAATTTAGGCTTACAAGAAGAATGAAGTGCTGATACATGCCACATAATGGATAAATCTTGAAAACATTGTGCTAAGTAAAAAAGCAAGTCGCAAAAGATCACATATTGTATGATTCCATTTATATGAAAGGTCCAGAATAGGCAAATCTATACAGTCAGAAGTAGATTAGCAGTTGCCTAGGGCTGGGGCAGGGGTGAGGGTGGGAAGAGTGAGGGGAGTGGGGGCTGACTTCTTTTGGGAGTGATGGAATATTTTTAAATTGATTATAGTAATGGTTGCACAATTCTGTGAATATAGTAAAAACCAGTGAACTGTACACTTTAAATAAGTAAATTGTATGGTCTGTGAATTATATCTCAATAAAGCCGTTACCGAAAAAAGAACTTAGGCTGTAATTTCTACCCTAAATATATAAACTGTTATGTATTAATATCTTAAAAATGGAAAAATGTAATTCCAACACTTTATAGGAGAGAAAGCCAAGAAACGTATGCATTAGTCCATTCCCGATAATTGCTAAACATCGATGCAAGTACATTCTCTGTCACTAAATTCCTACTGAATTTCAGCCTATAAATAGGTTTCTTGAATATTTTATCACAAAATAAATTTAGAAATTGGCTTGAATTTAAACTTGTGGTGGCTATTTCTTGATTTCATGTGGAAATTAAAATAATCTGTCAAATTGCAGGGTTTTATTCCTAAGTAGTATTGATTTGCAGTTTGTCAACACAAAGTTTATGAAGTATGTGAGGCAATGCATATAAAAAGCTAATGCTTGACTTAGCCATCCCACAATGTATACATATATCTAAACATCATGTTGTATACCATAAAGACATACAATTTTTGTCAACTTAAAAAATAATTTTTAAAACCAACAAAAATACACAGCTTAATAAAGATGCTTTCAAAGTTTTATAGTAAGTTAACTTTTCAATTGTATACATACAGTGCTATTTTACTTTCTTAAATTCTATTTCTAGAGTTTTAAGTACAAATTTTTAATCATTTCTTGACCTAGTTATATTTTACTATTTAAAACAGAGTTACTAAATGTCAGGCTGATTTAGGTAAACACTAATAATCATCAAATAGTTCTAATAGATCTGGTCTACAAAAGTAATCAATATCAGTCACTAATATTGATATTTTAACTTAAAACAGATTATAAAAATGAAAGATCAGTTTTATTACTCTATTAATGGTTATTTATAATATATGGAATATAACATGAAAGATAATGCAATATATAGAAATATTGCCATATTTCCACAAATTTATACATGTATACATAATAGCACTTATAAGATGCTATAATGTATAAGCTGTCAGGTAGTTAATACAACATAAAGAAGTAACTATATCATTTATAAAGTAACATGAAGCTGCTCTTTGGTGTGGCATAATGTTAGATTTGATAAATCTAGGTGGTGATAACAGGTATTCACTATATTATATATTATTTACTATGTGTACACACATATGCATATAATTACATATGAAATACACATACATTCATATAAAAATAAAATATATATAA
>NW_012155284.1:14794972-14839306 GCF_000956105.1 Propithecus coquereli | reverse complement strand
TTGCTTGGCTTATTCTATCAGAATACAAATTCTTTGAATATAAGGACTATATATTTTTATTTATGAATGTCCATAAAAAGCACTATATTATATATTATTTACTATGTGTACACACATATGCATATAATTACATATGAAATACACATACATTCATATAAAAATAAAATATATATAAATTATTTTAATATGTTCTTTGGTGTTAATTCAATGTTATTGATACTGAATAAAACAATAACATTAAAAATTTCTTTCTTTCTGTCTAGTTAGAGTGATCTGATAGCTTTGAAAAGCACAGTATGCTTTCAATCAACAAAATAAAACAGTAAGATATTATTTGCTAAAGGGAGATAACATTTTGAGCTTTTAAAAGTAACATTGTTCCCTAAATGACTACAATTCCAAATAGTTTTAACTGCTTAAAACATTTAAATTCCTGGGACAAAATTTGGCCTAGTGGAGAGATACATAGCCATCAGTTTTCCCCTAGAATTCTTCATAAACATATCATACATTCTCCCTAGTGAACTGACATTTTGAGCCAACATAAATCATGTTCTTACCCATTAATTGTGGGGTCACAACCCCAAACATGTTAATAAGTGAGTTATATGAAGCAATTCTGCACAATAATACAAAATCATCTGTGGAATTCTCAGAAATTTTTTACTAAAATTAGCAGTATGATTCAAATATATATTGTTTCACAAATCCAAAATATATAAGGGATATCAAGCAGAGTCAGATGGATGGAAAAAATTATACATATATAAGAACTAAGCACTGGTAACTCCCCAAACCTCCCTGAAGAAAAACCATATCTAAATATTAGAGATGATAGTCATTTCATTTTGATAAGTCAGTCTGGGGCCCTAGTAATTCAAAGGTAACTGTAGACTTTTAAATAGGCTAGAATTTACTTTGAGACTTTAACATTCAAAAAAGGATTCTATACTGCCCCAAAAAAGCATTTTTCTGACCTCTATTACATTAGCCAATCTAATATGATATGATATATGAACTCTTTGAACTACTGTCCTACTAAGTCCTGAGGTCATTTTTAAATGTACTAGTATGACCATTAAGGGATAAATTTTTAAAAAATTATGTTTAAATCCAAAACAGCAAAAAGGCACTCAAAGTAGCTTACAGAAGCAGAGAAGAGAGTTACAGAGAATCAGAATAATATCTGGGTGAATTCAGCGTAAAATGTTAGAGTAAAATGTTAGACAGCTACAGTAAATGTAGCCAGTACAAAGAAAAGGGGGCTAAACTACTTGAATACTTATGTATGTGCCTGATGTAATGTCTTGTCATTTTATGCAGCAATTTTAGGAGAGAGGAAGGGCTTTACAAATATAAATACAGAAGCAATGTAAATATCTGGGATCATTTTGTTAACCATACATAACAGACATTTTCCTCCAGTAATTTCATTGACACTAATCATATCTATATATTTTTACACAAAAGTTTCTACATTTGCACAATTTCTAGTATATTTTTAATTCCTTAACTATATTTGGGAACATTCCAGACAACAAGATTCTGAGGAATTGCGGAATTTATCAGACTGACGTGTCAACATATATGAATATAAAACCAAACGATGTTTTTATTCAGCAAGTATGTCATAAACCAAATTTTCTGGTTTATGATGCCAGGCAGACAAAGTCAATTAAAGTAAGTATAACTGTAAAAAAAAAATAAACTCAGAAACTTTAACTCTATGATTCAGTTAACAGGGAAATTTTTCTAAAAGCTCGATTTACCTTATCTTACAGGTCTCAAGATTCTGATTCTATATATTTTATACTTCCTCCATAGAGCTTAATGTAGAGTCAATGGGCATACCCAGATAAGTATAGTTAAATACTGACTTGCAAATTAACAGAAATAATCAAGATAACAGAGGCTATTATTTTATTCCACTTAGCCAAGAGAAAATAATGCTTCCATTTTGCGTCCTGTTTGTTATTGTTACTTTGTTTTGTTTTTTATTTTAAAATACTGATAACAGGTCAAAAGATTCACTTATCTTAGCATAACGTTTCTAACCAATCATAATTAGAGTATTAAAAACTAAAACAGATGTAACAGTAAAATCAAAGAAGACAGGACCACCAGGGTTTGAGCCATACTCTTTCACTCATTAGCTGAGTGATCCTGAGAAATTTACTTAACTATTTTAAACCAGTTTCCTTATTTCTCGCATGCATAAAATAATAATGCTATCTACTTCTCAGAGTTGTTGCTAGAGAGTAAAGAATAAAATGGATCTGAATATAGTTTTGTAAAACTGGAAAGCAATATATGAATTCATTGGGTTACCAGTGAGTAATAATTTTGCTTGAGAGACAATCTGTTCAACACATAGTGTAATCAATATGCTTCTTTATATTCATATATCTTAATTAAAATATTTTAAATTAAATAAACATTCAAATAAATTATTTAACTGCCAATCTCCTCCCCATCCCGCTTTTTTTTTTTTTTTTTTTGAGGCAGGGTCTTACTTAATAAACTTTAACAGAACTTGGAGGTAAGAATAGTTAATATATTCTACAACCAAGAGGGATGAGTTAATTTTTAAAATCTGTTTTTTCTCATACTCTTTAATCTTGCTTTTCTTATTTTGTTCATTTGATGCAAACACAATAATAGTGTAATACATGCTTTCTCAGTAGTGAAAAATAAATTACCATTTTGCTTTTTCTATTCTCATTACCTAAATGAGGCTTTAGACAGAATCAAATATAGTTGCAATACTGAACAAACACAACAATTAAAGGAAATATACTCGCAACAAACCATACCTAGTTATAAGAACTGCATTATCGTGGTGGGCAATCCCATTTTCTGGAATGGTGTTTCCATCACTTTGGTGGGAGAGAATGGATTTCTGCCATTTACAGAAGCTATCGAGGGACTTGTCTGCATGGTGGTTTATCTCCAAGTTTGGCTGCAATACAACATGCATACCAGAAATGTTCCAAACAAATTACTAAGGTCAGTTGTTAAAATTTTTGAAGACTAAAGTGGGACTATAATTAGAAGCAGTGGTTTCTAGGAATAATCTCTTGCCAATTTTTATCTCTGTAATATCTGACCTAAAGTTCATTTAGTGTATTATTGAACAGACATTATTTCCAGTTCCAGCTTTAATGATAATGTGAACATATGTGAGATTATTAGCATATAAAACCAATGAAAACCATTATTATAAGGTATGCCATGCAAATGCCCATCCTTATACCAAAACATGTAGCTAATGTACATATACGTAGCTTTAACATGACAAAAGAAGCATATTCTTGTAAAGTATTTAAAATTTGCTCAGAATATTAAATGTCTAGAGCTAAAAATTATATTCAACAAGAACTTTCTAAGAGGAGCAATAATAAAACATATTTTTAGTAATAAATATCTCTATAGCCTATTAAGAATTTAGTTTTATAAACTAACTCGTTCTTACCTGATCTTCTGTGAGAACAATTAAGCGGGCCACTATGATATTCACAACGTTTCCTAGGCTGGAATCACGGTAAAGTTTGGCAACCTGACCTCCAGAAAATAAGAAAAGACACAAAGTCAGACAAAAATCATAGGGTGATAGTTTGATATTTTTTAAAAAGTGGTGAAATAATTTTTTATGAATTTAACCATTGTGTACATTAAAAGGTATTCTTTTACCCCACATCACTTAGCACTCTACCCTCAATGTGCCTTGGTAAAAAGTTTTTATACAAATCTACCTCAAGAAATATTTTCTCCTAGACATGAACTACAACATAGAAATTAGACGGTGAGCTGATACTTCAAGTTAAAGAAAACTTGTTAAACAAGATTTAACAATCCATTAAAAAGTTATATTATTTGAAAATAAACAATATGGTCACCTTTAAATTAATATTCTATGGAACTGAAACATTAATAGACCAATTTTTTAATCATTTTAGATAGGTGAATTTTTATTATTTCACAGTAAAAATTTATGACCTTTGTCAAAAACACAACAAACTACTCAGTATAATATGTAGAGGGATCAAACTTACAATATTCATTACACTCAAAATGTAATGTTCAATGTCTTTGCGGCCATGGTAGCCCACCATCATTTTGTCTGCCACAACCAATGTCTCCACAAACCGTTCAATGCTCACTGATCTCTTCTGTCTGTGGTGGATATGTGTTTCATTAATTGTTAGTGAAGAAGGAAAAGTAGATGTGTCATTCAGCCACCAAGGTTTGCCACTTCTTGTGAGGTCTACGATAAAAACAATTAACCAATTCATATAAGTTCACTAATTGAACATTTATTTTAGATATTTCATGTAAATATATGTCTCAAATTCTCTAATGTATTAAGATTTTTCAAAGTAAAGGAAAGGGATGAAAAAACACAGTAATGAGGAAAACTCTTTTTTAAATTTTCAAAACAATCATGTTATCTGAAAAAAATTAACCACTAACGACATTCAACTGCTCATGAAAAAAAATAAATCTAAGATTATTACTTAATGAAAAAGAATTTTCAGGGCCAGACATGGTGGCTCATCCTTAATCCCAGCACTTCGGGAGACTGAGGTGGGAGGATTACTTAAGGCCAGGAGTTTGAGGCCAGAAGTCTGAGACTAGCCTGGGCAACAGCGAGAACCTGTCTCCACAAGAAATAAAAAATTAACCAGGCATGGTGGTGTGCACTGGAGGTAAGAATGTTGCTTGAGCTCAGGAATTCGAGGTTACGGTGAGCTATGATTGTGCCAATGCACTCCAGCTTGGGTAAGAGAGCAAGATCCTGCCTCTAAAAAAAAAAAAAAAAGAATAAAATTTTCAAATAAGCATTTCATATTATTCCAGTGAGTAATTATATCACAATACATTTAAATTTAGAATATATATTTTAGAGAATCATTTAAAATTGTTTAAAAAGGAACTAGGGCACAAACTTTTGAAACACCCTAAGATAGCTCTCATGGAGAACACTGATGTTGCAAAAATCTGTTCCAAAGATGCTTTGGAGCATTTATTTTAAGGTAAGATGCTTTTATTAAGCTATCTTTTTTTTTTTTTTTTTTTTTTTTTGAGACAGAGTCTCACTCTGTTGCCCGGGCTAGAGTGAGTGCCGTGGCGTCAGCCTAGCTCACAGCAACCTCAAACTCCTGGGCTCAAGCGATCCTCCTGCCTCAGCCTCCCGAGTAGCTGGGACTACAGGCATGTGCCACCATGCCCGGCTAATTTTTTCTATATATTTTTAGTTGTCCAATTAATTTCTTTGTATTTTTAGTAGAGACGGGGTCTCGCTCTTGCTCAGGCTGGTTTCGAACTCCTGAGCTCAAACAATCCACCCGCCTCGGCCTCCCAGAGAGCTAGGATCACAGGCGTGAGCCACCGCGCCCGGCCTATTAAGCTATCTTAATTGGAACCAATGCTATTGCTTGAGAAATCTCAATTCTAAAAGGCAATGAATGACTTTTTTGACTTAGTTTTGCAGTCTACAAATATTTATACTGACAGAGTATTCAATATATTCCTTTTCCAAAGTCTAGAGGTAAGGAGCATTCAAATGAGAGTTGAAAAGATCATAGTTTCAGCACAATTTGCTTTCAGCCACATTTAGTGTAGACTGCAGTGCATACTTTGTTTTGAGACATTTGGTGCTTCAGTACGAAAAATCCTTTAATAGTACTATGGCATTTGTAAACACTCGCCTCATTTATATTCATCTTCATTCATCTACATAAACTTGAGCAGGTAGAGGTCCTCTGCATACCTCACTTCCATATTCTTACACTGAACAAAAAGATCTTTCTTATCTGTACTTATTGAGAAATTTAGTGGGAAAAATTGGATTAATATACACATATACTTGACAGAAAGAGGCACTATTCTCATTTTCCTAACTTCTTTAGCTTTTCTCTTTTAAAAACTGCATTGGGAGGTGCTATGGTTTAAACGTCCCCACTAAGACACATGCTGAAACTTCATGGCCATTGTAACAGTATTAAGAGGTGGGGCCTTTAAAAGGTGTTTAGGACGTGAGGGCTCCATTCTCATGAAGGAACTAATGCTGTTATTATGGGACTGGGTTAGTTATCTTGGGAGTAGGTTCCTGATAAAAATGATGAGTTCAGTCTGATTTCCTCTCTCTGTCATGTGCACTAGCTTCCCAGTCTTGCTTTCCACTATGGGATGACCCTCACCAGATGCCAGTGCCATGCTCTTGGACTTCTCAGCCTTCAGAATTGAGAACCAAATAAACCTGCATTGTTTTTAAATTACCCAGTTTCAGGTATTCTGTAATAGCAGCAGAAAATGAATCAAGACAGTAGGATGGATAAATTTTAAGAAATAAGATGTGGAAATGATCATGACAAGTATTAGTTAAATATTTTTGAAACTCACATAAGTTCAATAAGCATCTTTATTCCTTAAGGTAAAGAGAAGCAGAGACATAACACTTTTTATTTCAACAGTATATTCCCAAGGCAGCCAGTAAGTGTTTCTTTATGTCCAATTGTGGCAGACAGACTCTTAAGGTAGCCCCCATGACCTCTGTCTCCTGACAGTCACAATCTTTTGTGATACCCTCTTTTTGAGTACAGGTAGGACCTGTGATTTGCTTCTAACTAATAAAATATATCAAAGATGATGAGATGCATGTGACTTTGAGTATATGAGTACATGATTATGTTACATAATATTGTAGCACTTGTCTTATTAGAGTCTCTCTCTTGCTGGCCTGGAGAAAGAAAGTAACCAGGTTGGTGACCCCTATCCTTGGTTCTAACCAATAGAATACACCAAAGATGAGGAGATGCATGTGATTTTGAGTATATGAGTACATGATTATGTTACATAATACTGTAGCACTTGTCTAACTTAGAGAAAGAAAGTAACCATGTTGGTGAACCCCATATAAGCTAGGAACTGTAGGTGGCCTCTGGCAGATAAGAATCTAAAAACTAAAGCTAACTACAACTACAAAGAACTGAATGAAGGCTGCCAACAACTATCAGAGTGGGGAAGTGGATTCCAGATGAAAATCCAGCCCTGGCTGAGGTTAAGCAGATGACCCATCCATGCACAGACTCCTGATCCACAGAAACTGTGAAATAATAAAATGTATTACTTAAGGCATTATGTTTGTGGTAATATTATTATGAAACAGCCAAACCTTTTCTGCATCAATATAACTCCAGTTTGTCCTGCTAAGTCCTGTGTAATCATAAAACCATTCACGTATTCAAGTTATGCCTAGTCTTCTCTTTCTCTAGAAGGAAAGCTTAAATGTCTAAGATACAGGATTTAATTTTCATTCTTTCGATCATTTCCACTTCTCTGATCCATTCAATTTCTCCTTATTTTTATTGAAAGTATTATGAAAAATATTAGATATGATTGGGCAATAAATACTTAGCAATGGTTTCTCATTTGGTAAGCATTCAGTATAAGGTAACTATTGTTATCATCATCTTCATCGTCTTAATTTCCAACCTTTTAGCTTTCTTAAAATTGTTAGTTTGCTTGGCTTATTCTATCAGAATACAAATTCTTTGAATATAAGGACTATATATTTTTATTTATGAATGTCCATAAAAAGCACTATATTATATATATATCACATATAATTATATATTCATATTATATACGATGAATAAAATCAAGACAGACAACATCTTCAGTTTCATTTTAAACATTAACATTAATCCAGAATGATTAGCTCATTACAAAACTATATCTGCATTCTATAATTGTCAACTGATTGTTTAATGACCTGTAATTAATATATTTTTTGCTCTAAAATGGAATACAAGATTGACTTTAGTTTCAAAATAAGGATTAGTAGTTCTTCAAATGGTACTTATTAAATATGCTTTGATCAATCAATGTAACTTTGATTAGAGAAAAGATGTTAAAGAAAACATTGTTCCATAAATATATAAAACATAGTAACTTTTTCCCAAAAATCAATATACGGATCTCATCTGAAATAAGATTTTAACTTTTTGATCAATATCAAAATGTTTGAATATATACAGCCATTTGTAATTATTTCATTGATCTGCTTTATTTTTCATTCATAGCACTTATTACTATTGACAGTTGGCCATGTATTTAGTTGTGTGCTTATTTAGTTACTGTCTCTTTTCTTACTAGAATACAAGCTCCATGAGAGCAGGAACCTTTTCTGATTTATTTATGGCTGCATCCCCAGCACCCAGAACAGCTTTGCATATAGGTACTAAATGAATATTTACTTAATAAATGTTTAAGTACATAATACAGGTATAGAAACATAATAATATCCATAATGGACTAGAAGAATATTAAGTTGTCCCTGGGTGTTAGAGTAAGAGTAAGAGTGATTTTCACTTTTGTTTTTTCCAGTATTTTCTAAATTTTCTAAAAAGAGTATTTATTACTTCCATAAAATTTTTTAAAAATCATAGTTTGAATCTAATTAGAATGGGAGAATTCATACCTGAATATAAGATAAATATACCCAGTTTCAAAGGGGTTTTCATATGTTATATTTTGACATAAGATTGAAGTCTTAATAATAGGCTATCTGGAAATGTATGCCTATAAATTCACACCTCTCACTTGACCTATGCTGTTGAAATAATATTATAATTAAGTTCTTAGCCAGATATTTCCCAAATTTACAAACCATAAAATGCTTTTTTCAAATGTCTAGTAACATTTCCCCAGAACTTAGAAAACTACTTTACTATATTCCCACCAAGGGGAAGTTGGTGAAGGAGACAGATTTGACTGAAAACAGGGAGACAAACCTGGAGACAGGAAGACCAATTAGAAAGCCAGTACAGTGATCTGGTCGAGAGGCAATGAGGATCTAAAGTAAATAATAAACAACTAAATATCTCAATCCTCGTTTTTAAGGAATGTATATTTTATATATAGTTGTACATATAGCCCAACTGTTGTTGAATATAAGATAAAATAAACTTATTTCCACAAGTTTAGTTTCATTACTCAATATCAACCTTTTGTTTTTTTCATTATTTACTATGGAATTTTATTTTGTGTTTTAAGTAAATCCACTTGAAGTAGCCTTTTTCTAGTATCAACTATTCTTGAACAACAAGAGTAATTAAAGGCCCGAGAGAGATTACCCAAGAAGAAAAGTATGCAGAATAACAGTCAGTTGAGGAAAGAATTCCAAAGAACAAAGAAGAAAATGAGCCCATGAAGGATATGTAGAAGAAACAGGAGGATGATGCATTTCATTCACTAATTCACAAGGCAACTCATTCCATTTTTTACTAAATCTACTTGTTGCAGAATTCTTCTTTGCATTAAGCTGAAATCTCCCTCTGAAACATTTAGTCCCTGGTTCTAGCTACTGGAACTAAATAAAACAAATCTTTTTTAAAAAAGTTTTTAAATATAATATCTCTTTAAATACTGTCCTAGAAATAGTCATCCTAACAATAATGACAGCTACAGTTTGACTGAGTAAATATGGTATGCTGAGATGAGCATTCAGAGAGTTTGGGTAACTTGTCCAAAGAGACACCAAAGCCCATGTTCTTTCCACTATGCTATGCTATATCCACTATTTCTCTACATTTTCTCATCTCGAGACTAACATCCTCCTCACTCCCTACCTCCAATCTTGCTCTTCTCTATTTCAGTCTCCATACTGCTGCCAGAGTAGTCTTTCTAAAACACAAATCTGGTTATGTTATTCTGTCTACTTAAAACCTTTCAATGGGTTTCCAGTGCATTTAGGATAAACAGACTCTTTAATGTGTTTTACAAGCCCTTCACAATTTGGCCACTTCTTATCTTTCCAGTTTTATCTCTCACAATCACTCCCCCAACCACTATGAACCTCTCTCTATCTCTCCAACCCACATTCTAATATCCAGTTACATGAACTGTTAATTTCTGGAAAATGACATTCTCTCTTTTGGTTCAGGAGCTTTGTAAATGCTGTTTCCTCTATCTGGAACGCTGTAGCTACTGCTCCCTCCACTTTTGCCCAGCTACCTTCACTTTTCCCTCAGGCCTCAGCTTAGAAGTCACTTCATCCCTGAAGCTTTCCCTGACTACTGAAGTCTAGGTTTGTTGTCTCTACTCTGTATTTGTATAGCATCCTGCTAACTCAATGATAATATTATCTTTGAATACTACCTTAAGACTCAAGTCTTACTCAAGTGTCTACATTTCTACTCCTAGCATGAAAGTATCAGGCTAACCAAATAGCACAGAGTAGTATGGAATACCTGTGCATGAAAGCTGTAACTTTCACCTGGCTAAAATAAGGTGGTTATTTTGTTCCCTTCAATCAAAAAAATAAAATAAAATTTTACTCAAACTAATATATAATGATTTCTCAAAGAGCTTCCAAATGGGCATAAAATTATTGGTAAGTGACGTCTTTTAAAAAGACTCCTGATATTGTAATTCTAATTACTCAAATTCCTATTTACTTTTATTATCAACCTTACGACACTTGTCAGAAGGAAAAAAAAGCAGCAATACAATATAATATGCTTTCTAAAAGCTACACACTCACTTACCTGAAACCCCACAATGAGAGTGATCATACAGGTGCCGTTGTTGAAGGGCAGATTTTTTGTAAATAACATGAGGATGTCCCTTTTCATAACTAAAATGCTTGGAATCCTCTGTAGTATTCTTTAAAGGTTCAATAAAATATTCTTCATCTTCTGTAGCAATAACACCATGCTAAAAGAAAAAGAAACAAAGAACTTACTAAGGAGAATCATTTTAAATATTAATCATCATTATTATCAAGAGTCAAAAATAAATTGACACCTCTCCAAAGAGGAGGTTAAAACATATGTTAATAAAAAATGTAGTGAACTATCTGTACTTAGTAAAATATTACATAAATTTCCCTACCCTTTAGAAAGGACATTTAAATACCACTACATGCCATGTATTGTACTAAACATGTCACGTACATGATTTCCTCCCATCTTTCCCACAACTCTGTGAGGTAGCAGAGGCCTTTATGTGAACACTAAAACTTATCTCCTTTCCAAATTGTGCACATAACTTAACTACATCCTCTGTGTTTAGGTATAGCTTTGTGATTGAGTTTTGGCCAATAAAAAATGGGCAGAAGGTTAGACACCACTTTCTGTTGAGCTCCTGAATACCTCCCCAGTAGAATTTTCCACTCTCTTTCTCCACTGCGAACTCAATGGAGAGAACTCCAAAGACCTAGGGGAGGTAGAAGCCAAAAAAGAACGAACCTGTGTCTCTGAGTGACCTCTTACAAAGCTGTCTGATGCAGAACAGACATTGATATAAGGGAGAAATGAACTTCTATTGTGATAAACCACTGACATTTTGAGGTTTATGTTACAGTAATCATTATGTCCTCAATTAAAATACGCTCTATACATCCCCATTTTGCAGATGAAGTAACAGGCTCAGAGGTTAAGAGGTAAGTGAAGGTGCTAGAATTCAATCAAGGCTCTGCTCTTATTCACAGTATTACATCGTCTCATACCTGTTTACTTAGCCAAGTCTTACTCAGCTCAATCATGCCTCCTCTTTAAAACCTATAAGTCAAATGGAGTAGTTTCACCCTCCTCTGAGCTCCAATAGTACTTACTACTGCAGCATTTTCAATTCATTCTACACTGTTACACTGTTTTGTGGCCAGGCACTCTGGCTTATGCCTATAATCGCACACTTTGGGAGACTGAGGTAGGAGAATCGCTTGAGGCCAGAAGTTTAGGACCAGCCTAGGCAACATAGCAAGAGCCCATCTCTACAAAAAATTTTTTAAAAAATTAGCCGGGCATGGTGGCACACATGCCTAAAGTCCCAGCTGCTCAAGAGGCTGAGGCAGGAGGATCACTGGACCCAGGAGTTCGAGGCTGCAGTGAGCTACAATGGGGCCACTGCACTCCAGCCTGAGTGACAGAGCAAGACCGTCTATTAATAAATAAATAAATAAATAAATAAATAAATCCATACTGTTTTGTTACATGTAAAGTGTTGAGGTCTTATTTAAATTTGGAATAACTTTTCAACTGCATGTTTTATCTTCTCAACTAGACTATTTGCTTTCTTAAGGCAAAGGGTTATGTCATATTTCTTAGTATCAGTTATAGCCATAAAGAGTGTCTTGTATGTAATAGGTACAAACAAGTCTGCTGATGAAAAGAAATGAGATGGTAAAAATTATCTACATCAGAAATAAGAACTTCCACCCTTGTCTAGCAGTGTTTTCCTAAGTATAGCACACGTGAGGACTGCTCTTAAGCCAACTAATTTATCCCGTAACACCAGATAAAACATAAACTCTCTGGACGTATTTCCTCAGCTGGAAAAATGAAAGGGTTGTTCTAAATTAGTGGTTTTTAAAACAGCACTCTGGGGAGCCCTAAGGGTTCCATGGAAGTGCCCTCAGGGGATTGCCCCAGACAACAAAGGGAGACCTACATGGCTTGGATTTCTGGGTTTAGGAATCAGCTGTGCTTTTATTAATCTATATATTAAGTTTCCACATAACATTTCATTTAAGAAAAGGGTTTTGCTGCTTTAAAAAGAAAAAAGTTGAAAATCTCTGGTCTAGATAATCTCTAAAGTCCCTTTGAATTCTAAACCTCTATGATTCTGTTTAGGGAAATTCATGTTAAGTACCTCATGCTTGGAAGGAACAATAAGGAATAATCAGAGCTGCTCTAATTTATAGATGAAGTTGGCAGTCACCTACTTGAAATGAGCTGAGGAATGCAAAAAAAAAAAAAAAAAGCAGCAGTTAGTCACTTCACATTATTTTCGCTATTGTTTGCTTTAGTTTAAGGATAATAGCCCCCAAATTAAATGCAAACACTAGCAGAAATAACATAATATGCTATTAACAGAAGAAGTTGGCAGTCACCTACTTGAAATGAGCTGAGTAGAAAAAAAAAAAAAAAAAAAAGCAGCAGTTAGTCACTTCACATTATTTTCGCTATTGTTTGCTTTAGTTTAAGGATAATAGCCCCCAAATTAAATGCAAACACTAGCAGAAATAACATAATATGCTATTAACAGAATCTAACACCTGAGCATGAATTACTTTACCAGGTAGATTAACAATGTACTAGAAAACTGAGCACAGTTCCTACAGAAAGGGGACAAGTGTAAGTTTTGATAAGAGGGAAGTGTAGAAAGCAGAATCTAGGGTACTGCCCAGAAAGGCCACGGCTCTAAAGTCATGCTGGTCTGTGAACAGAAGAAAGTTGAAAAGTACCAGACAAGAAACTTGGGTTGCTGGAGAAAAATGGAGTCAAAAGCCTGGTAAGTAAATAAAATCTCTAAATTTCAATAGAAAGACTCTGGAAGGGCAATCCAGAGATTTTTAAGTGTTAGGTATTCTGTAAAATGTTTACACACATTATCTCATTTAATCTTAATAGCTCTTTGAAGGAAGTACACTATCAGCTCCAATTTGTAGATGAAAAACTGAGATGAAGCAAAGTTAAATAACAAACTCATTTGATTGACTGGACTCTTAACCATTATTCAATAATTCTCTTATCCTCTAAGTGCTGTTTCTGACTTTATTTATTCACTTTGCCAAATATTCTGAGTACCTATCACATGGCAATATCATAGTAGGTGGTAGGAATACAATAGTGAACCAAAATTCCAGCTCTATCATGGTGCTAACATTCTGGTGGGAGGAGTTAGAAAATAATTAATTAATTAATTAGATAAATGATCAATCAGGAAGTGATAAATGTTAAGATCAATTAAAAAAGAAAAAAAAAACAAAAAACAAAAAGCACCAGAAAAGGACAGAGAGTAATCAGAAGTGAGGGTATTACACCGACTATTTTGAATGGTTGGGAACATCCTTTTTAATAAGGTGATATTTAAACAGAAACCTGAACAAACTGAACAAGCCAAATAAATATTTTGGGAAAGAGCAGACCAGATAGTGGGAACAGCAAATGCAAATGCAAAGGCAATGAGGTAGGAATGCGCTTGTATTAACAGTATTTGAGAAACAGCCAGGAGCTATAATCACTGAAGGGAGGAAATGGGAAAATGACTATGAGATGAGAAAGGGGCTAAAAATCAGATGATGGAAGATCTGAGTTTAATGCGAGTCCCAGAAATCTGTGCATGCCTGGCAAGAGCCCTGCTCTTACTTCCCTTAGCATCCTCATTCACCTTTACCCTATCTGCCTCAGGACTAATCTTGTCATGCACCCTCTTTCCCTGCCATATCAATTCCTAAAAGCCCAAGCCTCATCTCCAAAATTCTAATCCCCATATGGTTACATAAGTACATCATGTTTTCTGATACCATCTCCTACCTCTCCCCAC
Source organism: Propithecus coquereli (assembly GCF_000956105.1). NCBI lineage: Eukaryota > Metazoa > Chordata > Mammalia > Primates > Indriidae > Propithecus > Propithecus coquereli. Next base: position 14,824,975 of record NW_012155284.1, on the reverse strand, counting down.
CATTTAAAACACTTCTACTGTGCCCTCTCAAAGTCAAGGTCAATCATCAACAAAATCTCCTACAGCTCCAGCTGCGAATATTCACTTCATCTGGCTCTAACAAAAACCTGAATCTCCCTGAATGACACTCCTCCCTATAGTTCTCTGGAAACAGTGGCTGCTTTCTCTACTATATGCCTGCCATTGGACCCAGAGGTTGAGTAAGCATTCTTGCAACTCACTGCCATTTCTAAACAATTCTCTTTCTCCCAAAAAAAAACAAAACAAAACACCAGCTTTGAAAATCATGCCACAATCTTCTCCCCATATCCATATAATCTATTTTTTTCTTTTTCCTTCCAAGTTATTCCCCCTCACTCCTTAAAGATATTAGCTTCTGGATCACTGTCACTCTCTGCATACGATTCCATTGATTTCAACATCTTCTTATATCAATCCCTTTGGAAGTCTAGGAGTGAAACCTATGGACCGCTTCTCAAAATATTTTAAATGCAGAAAAAATATATAGCATTATAAGTAAAACCAATTATAGTGAAATACGGTTATAAAAATATTTTTAAAATATAATAAGACTTTTTGTAATACTTTAAGATCTTCAAGGCCAGGTGCAGTGGCTCATATCTGTAATCCCAGTACTTTGGGAGGCCGAGGTGGGAGGATCACTTGAGCCCAGAGGTTTGAGACCAGCCTGGGCAACAGAGCAAGACCTATCTCTACAAAAAAAACTTTAAAATTAGCTGGGCTTGGTAGTGCGCACCTACAGTCCCAGCTACTCTGGAACTGAGGCAGGAGGATTGCTTAGGCCCAGCAGTTGGAGGTTGCAGTGACCTATGAACATGCCACTAAACTCCATCCAGCCCAGGTGACAGAATGAGACCCCATCTCTTAAAGAAATCTTCAGCGGCTCTAATAACTACCATAATTTCACAATAGTGATGAATAAAAATAATATTTTAAAAACCACTGAAATATCCAAATTGGGTATGTTAAAAATAAATAAACACTCAAAAACTGTAAGATGATATGAAATTATCTGTGGTATCTACGGGGGCCAAAGTCATAGGTACTGCTATTACTATATTGGTTTGTTACCTGTATTTATCATTAAAGGAAATATTAAATTTCAGTTAAGAATTAGTAAAGATAAAGATGTAATATTTTTTCCCATTCTAGTTCACAAACCCCCTGAATTCCATTCATGGATCTAGGTTAAGAACTTCTGGCATATAGAGTCCCTTCAATCCCTGCCTTCTCAATTCCTTGACTTCCCGTCCTTCACATATCTTGTCCTTCACCTTACAACACTCATGGCCACGGTCCAATCCTAGAGTTTGGCATTATCAATATCTGGAACCTTCCATAATCTCGATTTCAAGTATCCCATTCTTCTATCTTTCCAGCACTGTTCCTCTATATCCCAACTCCAAGAGACAGTCTTTTTACCCCCTCCAGGCCCCACAATCCATTGATTCTATCGCCCTTTGACTGTCCTTTACCCGCCTCATGTCCTTACTTCCCAAACCCAGCTTCAATGCCACCTTCAATTCCTTTGCCCCTTTCTCACTTCATTGACTTCAGTTGGCTAAATCATGGCCCTGATTAAATTCAACTTTGCTGGGCCCTGCACCTTTGCAGCTGCATTATAGTCAGAGAAAAATACATCAACATGCTGACTGGTCTCACTTTAAATTCATTATCATTAATTTCAACTGCGCCCTTAATTTAGCTTCAAAGAAATTATACTGTATTTCTCTAGTTCATTCAGTATCCCATTCTCCTGGATTAATAGTTCATGTCCTCTCCTCTCTTTCTAATCCTCTAAAACCTCCTCCTCCTTTACTCCCTTCCAATAGACAACATTGTACAATCTCCTACAAACTCCTAAAACCATAAATACCCACCCACCTTCATCTCATGTCCATATAATCTATTTTTTCCTATTATTATGGATGAATTATCTATTCTAGCTAAGGATAATTATTCCGTTTGTGTAGATGATTCCATCCTTTCTCACCTACCAATGACTTCACTCAAGCAATTTCCCATCTCTACATAATCATTCCCATCTTTATCAAACAAAGCAAAAGTAAAAACACCCAAAACCTCCTCTGCCCCCACATCTGCCTGCAGCTATTGACAACTTCTCACTTTTCCAAAAGTCCTTGAAATAATTGTCTATATATCTTTTCTCTTCTCCCACTCCCTCTTAAACCTACTCCAATCAGGTCCTTTGACTCTCCTCCAAACCCCACTGTGACTTCACCGAAACTGCTTTTGTCAAGGTCTCAAATAACCTCCTCATTGATAAAATTCAATGATCAGTTTTCAGTCCTTATTTTGACTCATCAGCAGCATTTTCCTCTTGAAATACTTCCTTTTCTTGGGTTCTGGGATGTTTGCCTTCAACTTTCTTACTACTTTCTTCTTTGTTTATTCCTCCACCTCTCTCTGACCTCCTTGACATTTTGGAATGCCCAAAGGCTCAGTCCTTAGACCTCTCTTCTCTATTCTATCTGTGCTCCCTTCAAAGCAATTTTATACCATCCCCTGGCTTTAAATGTCATCTACATATTGATGACTCCCAAATGTATAACTCTGTAATTCTTATCTTCCCTCTGACTCCAGACAGGCATATCTAATGTCCTATACAACATCTCAAGTTTAATATGTCCAACTGAACTCATGATATACACCCCCCCAACCCTACTTCTCCAACAGATTTTCCATCTTAGTTAATTCCTGAGTCTTCCTCATTTCAGTTGATACCTGCCAGATTCTGCTACTTACTCAGGGCTCAAGCTTAGAATTATCACTGATTTTATATCTTGTCCTCTATAACAGAGGTCCCCAACCTTTTTGGCAGCAGGAACCAGTTTCACTGAAGACAATTTTTCCATGGACTGGGATGAAGAGAGGCGGGGATGGTTTCAGGATGATTCAAGCGTATTACATTTACTGTGCAGTCAAACATCTCCGCTAATGATAATCTGTATTTGCAGCCTCTCTCCAGCCCTAGTATCACTGCCTCAGCTCCACCTCAGATCATTAGGCACTAGATTCTCATAAGGATAGGGCAACCTAGATCTCTTGCACGCATAGTTTACAGTAGAGTTCGCAATCCTATGAGAATCTAACGCCCCTGTTGATCTGACAGGAGGTGGAGCTTATGCAGTGATGCGGGAGCAGCTGTAAATACAGATGAAGCTTCCCTTTTTCAGCCTCCTGCTGTGCGGCCCATGTCCTAATAGGCCACAGACAGGTACCTGTCTGGTCTGTGGCCCAGGGGTTTGGGACCGCAGCTCTGTAACATTACATCTGCCCCCAGTTCCCTTCTGACCTCAACTTCCATTACGCTTCCTCTTTTACTTGGCTGTAGCCATAGTGGCCTCCTTGCTGTTCCTCAAATACTCTTAGATCGTATCTTTATACTTGGAAATTTCTACCTGAAAATCTTAGCCCTCAGATGCCAGCATTTCCTTTCTCCTTTCCCTTAAAGTCTTTGCTCAATATTTTTTCCTCCTTAGCACTTATCACTATCCAACATACTATGATTTTTACTTGTTTATCTTACTGTGTGTCTACTCCACTAGAATACAAGCTATATGATAACAGGGATTTTTGTTTTGTTTTCTGTTTTGCTCCTAGCACCTACAACAGTAATGGAAATTACTTACAAGTATTTAGTGAAAGAAAAAATGAATAAATAAATAATGGAAAAGGAAGAAAGGCAGCTGCAGACATAAATAAATAAAGAGAAAGTTTCACGGGGTCACTAGGCTTTTAGGTAGCTTATATGGTCTTTGGTATCTTCAGAGGGATTGAAGAAAACCATTTTTCATGAAATAAGAACAGAATGTAAGGAAAGCTTTAAAAAGAAAGAACTCTTGAAAATTATTAATAAAAACATGACTGCTATAATTTTTAAATCAATTGAAGAAAAAGAAGGCAAAATGGGGAAAATCTCATAGAACTTAGAACAAAATAGAAAATAATGGAAAAAGAAAAAAAGATATGAGAAGCAGAGAACCAATTCCAGAAAGAGAAAGCATGTGAAAGAAAAAAAATAAGGAGATAAAATTATTAAGGAAATAATTTTTTAAATTTCTCTAAGCTTAAAAAAGGTCCTTAAATTAAAAGCACCCATGAAAAACCAAGCAGGGAGAAAAAGAGAGAGAGAAAGAAAGAAGGAAGGGAGGGAAGGAGGGAAGGAGGGGGAGAGACAGAGAGAGAGAGAAAGAAAGAAAAAGGAAAGAAAGGGGAAAAAAATTCCACAGGAGAAACTTATGCAGGCAATAAAGGAAATAAGAAATTAAAAGAAAAACAAAGCAGGGAGAAGGGAAGAATACCCATACCTAGCCACATTATAAAATTCCTGAAACAAGAAGGATAAAGAGAAGAACATACTTTCATTGAGGAAAAAATTTTTTTAATTAAAAATTTTTTAAATAATAAAAGGACAAAAATCAGACTAACAGCAGACTTCTACTTGCCACTTAAAATGAATCAATCATAATTGTTTAGAATTTTAAATCTTTTTCCTTTTTTAAAGATACAAAACCATATAGGTAAATTTGATGCCACATGTATTCCCTTTCTCAATTCCACCATCGATGGTTCTTAAAGAAAATTATTTTTGAACCTAGAATTCCACATTCAGCTAAATTATTAGCCATACACGAAGGCAACATAAAGTCACTTTCAAATAGGCAAAGACTCAGAAATTTTACTTTCCAGGCACCTATGTGAGGTAATTATTTGAAGATGTTCTCCAACAAAATCAGGATGTAAACTCAGAAAGAGGAAGATGTGAAACTAAATAAGGAAAGAAGAAATCCCAAAATGAGAGGTGCGTAGTAGCTTAAGAAATTAATTAGTTGGTAAGTTCCATGCAAAATGCCTCCAAAAAAGAATGGACTATATTCAAAGCAATAGATATGAGGACTAAGGATCTGGGTAATATTGGTCATTTAATAAAGAAATAATATATTTTTTCAATAAGAAAAAATAAAATTAATTAGAAACTCCACAAAAAAAACCCTGGATAAAAACACCATGGTCCAACTATAAAGCAAACTAAAATGTGACATTATTTGGAACTGGTAGGCTATAATGTTAGGAACTTTGTCCCTTCAATGGTGCAAGGGTTGTAACATTGAAACTATGGGTGAGGAAATATGATTAGAAAATACTTATGATCTCTGCATTGAAAACTAACTTATATAGAACAACTAAAAACAGAATTAATTAAAAATAGTAGCCTTTGAAAAGTGGGATTTTTAAAAAACTTGTTTACATACTCCATTTGATTAAAAGTGTAACATGATACAAATTAAGAATGATGGTAACAGTTACTAAAACTGGTGTGTAAAAATGTGATAAGGAACAGGGTATTTACACAGTCTCAAAATATCTGCTCACAAATTCCTTATTAATTGCCAAGGGAAAAATAGTAACTTCAGTGGACAAACCTGGCAGATCACATCTTACCAAGTAATCAAACTTAAGTTATTAATAACATGGACCATATAGTTTCAGTAAGAAACAAAGTAAAACAGAAAGGTATTAACATATTAACAGAAGGAAAGAGAAGAGACAGTCTCAACGAGGATGAAAAATAGATGGGTAATACTCTGCTATCTCCTTCATTTTCAACCTTATTCTCATTTTTGACTCATCAAACAGCATGTTTCACAATTTCATCAACAGTCACCTATGTTAATGACCCTCAAGTTACTTGTTTCCATAATTGAATTTTTTCTAAATTTCACAGCTATATTTCCCAAATGCCACTAGGCATTTCTAATCTTTATTTCTTTGATTCTTCACACTTACTATATCATCTTCCTCTCCAATCCAACACTCCTCTGGCATTCCTTCTCAACAAGGAACATTCATACACACCTTCATCCAAATGAGAAATCTCAGCCATCTTCAATTATTACACTTTTTCTCCTCGTCCAACACCCAGCTCAATTCTATTTCAGTTTTTAAAAATATTATTAAATACCAACTATTTACTACCTGTCTTGTTATATGCCAGTGAAGAAAAGATTAATAGGACACAAATCCTCCAAATTTTCTCACCAAAGTGTGGTTCATTTCATTCTATCTTCTCCATTCCCAATGCCATAGTCTTTGTATAGGCCCTCATTGTCTCCTACATGTTCTAACTCATCTTCGTATCTACAATCACCCCTCTTCCCTCATGTCCTACAGTGGAATTTGTTTTGTTTTGTTTTTTTTAAATATCAAATTTCCTCATTTTATCACCCTGTTAAAACTAGCAATGTCATAATTAATGTTAATGCCAAATGTAAAGGTTAGGAAAAGTCAACAACTAGGAAAAGTATTAGTAAATGGCTAGGAAAAGTTATTTTTCTATGACAATTAACAGCATGTCATTTTAACATACGAGAAATTTTAGAACACATTTATTTTGGATAATTTTATTCAAAAAGGTAAATCTGCTTTTTATGTAAAGTCCTAACACTGCTTACAGAGAAACTAACAATAAATGTACTCAATATGTCTATCTATAGGAATTAAACCTAAACCTTAAAATCTAATTATTTTGGCTCATTTTAATTAACAGTTACGGAAAATGGACAATCTGGGCAAATTCTTACACACACCTATAAGTGAAAATTTTTCCTCATTGTGTAGTTCTTGATAGCTCCTTCCAATTTAAAACTTATTTAAACCCAACTCTGGTTATGTAGTTATTTTATATTGAAGTATAAATAAGAATATAGGCATATTGCAATAAGGAAGAAAAACATTTTCTGAAAATATGCCTTGGACATTAAAATATTTGTGCCCTTTTATCCAGATAAAGGTGTTTTTTTTGAGACAGAGTCTCATTCTGTTGCCTGGGCTAGAGTGCTGTGGCGTCAGCCTAGCTCACAGCAACCTCAATTTCTGGGCTTAAGCGATCCTTCTGCCTCAGCTTCCCAAGTAGCTTGGACTACAGGCATGTGCCACCATGCCCGGCTAACTTTTTCTATATATTTTTAGTTGTCCAGTTAATTTCTTTCTATTTTTAGTAGAGACGGGATCTCACTCTTGCTCAGGCTGGTCTCGAAATCCTGACCTCAAGTGATTCTCCCACCTCGGCCTCCCAGAATTGCTAGGATTACAGGTGTGAGACACCACACCCGGCCCCAGATAAAGCTTTAATGGAATATTTCCATTAGCCTGAACAGAGTAAATGCCGAAGATAAAGTATGGGAATATGCTTTGTTCTGCAATCATTACGTGAAACTTTAAACTGTGTATTTACCATTAGACCAGATTGACTCAATGCCTAACATAGGCCGGGCACGCTGGCTCACACCTGTAATCTTAGCACTCTGGGAGGTCCAGGCAGGAGGATCACTTGAGGTCACAAGTTTGAAACTAGCCTGAGCAAGAGAGAGACCCATCTTTACAAAAAATAGAAAAATTAGCCCGGCATGGTGGCGTGTGCCTATAGTCTCAGCTACTCAGGAGGCTGAGGCAGGAGGTTGAGGCAGGAGGATGGCTTGAGCCCAGGAGTTTGAGATCACAGTGAGCTATGATCACACCATTGCACTCTACCTGGGGCCAACAGAATAAGACCCTGTCTCAAAAAAAAAAAAAAGTGCCTAACATAAACCCTGTACTCCTGAACCCAACTTTCTTTTTTTTTCTTTTTTTTTGAGACAGAGTCTCACCCTGTTTCTGGGCTAGAGTGCTGTGGTGTCAGCCTAGCTCACAGCAACCTCAAACTCCTGGGCTCAAGCGATCCTTCTGCCTCATCCTCCCAAGTAGCTGGGACTATAGGCATGAGCCACCATGCCTGGCTAATTTTTTCTATATATATTTTTAGTCGTCCAGGTAATTTCTTTCTATTTTTTTAGTAGAGACAGGGGTCTCGCTCTTGCTCAGGCTGGTCTCAAACTCCTGACCTCCAGCACTCCTCCCACCTCAGCCTCCCAAGAATGCTAGGATTACAGGCGTGAGCCACTGCACCCAGCCCTGAACCCAAAGTAAAAAAGATTTATCATCAATCTTCATATAAATGTATGGAAAAATTATTTCATTGACATTGGTATAAAAGATTTTGCTTCAAGAACTTGTAGCCATAAGTAGGTCATAAGTAATTTTAAGCTATGTTACCTACCAGAAAAAGGTATTTAGAGAAAGAAATCTAAAGAGAGTATCAGTGTCATGGTTTCCTGCCATAATACACACATATATACAAACACACCTTGAAACTCTTCACAAATGACTGAGTTTTGTTTATTCATAAAAGATACTTATTTGAACAGAAAAACTTAAGTCTAAAAGGAAACCTGAGGTTTCATTCATTTCTCTACTAATAAAGTTTTAAAAGCTGTTCTTTGAAAAGACAATACAAACATTATGAAAAAGATGATCAGAAGCAAAAGCAGCAGAAAGAGCAAAAAAATTGAGACTATTACTTCCTACTTAAACCACCTATATATATTTTTTAATCTGAGGAAAGACATTTACATTGTGAACTTATTTTCCCATCATAAATTTAAAAGTATAACATCTACTTACCAACCCAACACAGTTGCTTAAAGCCACTTTAGTTGTACTACGTTGATCTTGCAAATATCCTGTGTAATGACAGTTGTCTAAAAAATCATGTTTCCACTGGGGTCCATCTTTACCCCAATATTCTACTGTAAAATATTTGGACACAAAATCTGTATTGAGAGTCAAGTTTAGATGAAAATGCTTGCCATAGGCTGAAAGTTTAAAAAATAACTTAGATACTGCCTGCTGTGGATCAATAGGGTCCATACTCCGTCTTCTCCTTGAGTGTTTATCATTTTTCACAGTAAAGCTGAGAAATGCTCCATTTTGATCAACCCTTATTGGAATAGTTAGCTGGTAGTGTTCAAGATAAGTCAGGAATTCCTCTTTGTAATCACAAGGCAGAGAATCCAGAAAAAAAAAACATGAAAGAAAAAAAATTTAACAGAACAAAGAAGAAGCAATATAAACAACTATGTCAGTTAAAACTCTGCATCATTATATGTGAGGTATGTACAAAAAATGTTATATTAAATAAAAATGAAAGAGTAAAAGTTTAAAATCTAAAGATTAAGTTACAATTAGTTTAAAATTACTTGCAAAAGTAATTTTGTTTAAAATTTAATTTTAAAAACATGGATTCTAAGAACTAAAATTCTATAGGAAGTATGAAAATTTTACATTGAAATAAAAAACAATGAAAAGCATACATATGTAAAAGAAAAGAGTTTAGCTCAGATAAAATCTGTTTTTGAAAGCTATCCAAAAGAGAAGCTTTACAGCCTTTTAGAAATTATTATTTTTAAAAAAATCCATCAGCAAGAATGTAAAATGCCGCAGCCACTTTGAAAAACAGTCTGACAGTTACTCAAAACGTTAAACATGGAGTTACCATATGATCCAGAAATTCCACTCTCAGTTATATATATACAACAGAAATGAAAACACACATCCACATAAAAACCTGTATGTGAATGTTCTTAACAGAATTATGAAAAATAGCCAAAAATCGGCCAGGTGCAATGGCTCCTGCCTGTAATCCCAGCATTTTGGGAGGCCGAGGCAGGAGGATTGCTTAAGCCCAGGAGTCCAAGGCTGCAGTGAGCTATGATCATACAACTGCACTCCAGCCTGGGTGACAAAGTGAGACCCTGTCTCTAAAAAAAAAAAAATCTTAAAGGAATCCCCAATTTCCATCAATTCATGAATTGATAAGATGTGGTATATTCACACAATGGAATATTTTGCAATAAAAAGGAATGAAGTACTGATACAAGCTATGACATGAATGAGCCTTCATAACAACTGCCTTCATAATCAAAGTTCGTTATCTAACATATAAAACATTATGCTAAATAAAAGGAGTCAGTCACAAAAGACCACATATGATTTCATTTATATGAAATAACCAGAATAGGCAAATCTCTAGAGAGAAGTTCAGAGGTTTAGAGGTTACCTACAGGTGGGAGTGAGAGAGAGTTTAGAGGGAATTTCGGAGTGACTACTAATGGAGACAGGGTTTCTTTTTGGAGTGATGAAAACGTTCCAAAATTGATTATGGTGATGGTTATACAACACTGAAAATACTAAAAACCACTGAATTATATACTTTAATGGTATGTGTATATCTCGAAAAAACTGTTAAAAATATAAGATTGACTAAAAATTCAAACAACTATTACACATATTTTCCTCACTTATAGGTACTATTACCCATCTACTTTCTTAGCCATACCTTCCTTTAGCTAGGTTTACCACTAAGGGAAACCAAATCTCTGCCTATTGCCTCACTGTCTGTCCATGGAGTTTACCCACAAATATAAACTCCCATGAAACCACAACCTAATGGAAATAAATTGAAAGACATTATTTATTTCACTTCTTATAAATAAGAGTTAATACTAAATGTCATGGCTTCACTGATCTACTTTGAGAGCCACACTTTTGCACGTGGACTTCTAGACATATACATCAATCTTGGTCTTGAAAATCTGGCTCATCAGCACCAAAAAAAAAAAAAAATGTGTTACTGTGCATTCATGGGAGCAAAATCCAAAAGGTATGCCTTTTAATAACTGCATGAGGATTAAACTGGTCCATGGAAAACAAAATGACATTTACTCCTGGGACCTTCTTTGTTAAGATCATTTCTATGATATAAAGTTCAATTCTATAGATTAAAAGTATAAGAATTAGAATTTGAAAAGTTGAATTTCTTACAATTCTCACTCTTTTACATGGTCTTGTGTTTAAACCCTAGCAATGAATGAGCCTATTAAAGTTTAGTATTCAGAAGAAGAAGAGGGCCTGGGGTCTATCATTTTCCAAGAAAGACTAGCTAACTTTAAAATCCACTGATGTTAAATACTAGTAGGACATGTTAAACAGACTCTTAGAGCCTTTAACATTTATGAAACCAGCACTGAATTGACACAGTAGGCCTCCATTCCTATCACTACATATTCCAAAGAAAGCGTTCACACTAACTACTCAGAATCTTTTCTTGTCCAATTAATAGCAATATTTCTTGTCAGTTTCAAAAGCAGAAATCCTACCTTGAGAACTGTATGAAAGCCTGTGGTCACTATGAAATTCCGATGAAGCCATGATGAGGCTCAATATCCAGGTCAACGTCTTCCACAAAATTTCCATAATTTAGAAAACTGGATGAATTTTTGGAGGGCTACCTATGTGCTATAGAGTCAATACCATACCAAAATTGAAGCATAACAATTTTATTTCTTTAAAACTTCTTGCAAATTAGCTATTGGATGTTTCACTGTTTAACAGGAACTTTTTTGCAATATCCTGTACTTTCTTCTATATCTGGATTCATTTTCTCAATCCAAAATGAAAAAATAATGATGGAAAAAATTTTCATAAGCAAAGCATTAGACTAATTAGTTATTATAGTATGGCCATTTTTAACCTAGAAAAACAAAAACAAATTTAAGTTAACTGAAAAATATCCTAAATGGACAGATCTACTATTTATCACTGAATGCTTGCCAAAAGACACAACTACAAAATAACTTAATATAGTTCAGTTAGACCATTGTTGTTCTTTATAATCTAAATACAGACTTAAAAGATGTTAGCAGCATAATGTCAGAGCTACTTAATAATCAAAGAAGGAATCTGCAGTGAAATCATAATTCTTTTAAATTTTTAAGAGAACTCATTTTTGTCTGTATCAAACTTCTAAAATACCAAAACATATTTATTATTACACTTGACTTTATCTGGAAATCTTATATGACTTATAAAGCAACTCATATGAGGTAACTTCAATTTCCTAGAATGTAACTGAAAAGAAAAGAAATTTTTAAAACCTCATTTCAGGTATCATAACAGATTTCAAGTCCTATCTCATGTACTTTACTTTCAGCTAACAACCTCACCAGGAGTCTGTGTCTTCATACTTTATACAGAACAATAGCAAAGTGGCTACCTGATTTTCCAGCACACAGAAGATTAGAAGAAAATAACTAAGGAACTAAAAAGTAGCCAATAATATAGCAGAACAGTGACAAAAAAAAACAATTTGTAGTTTTAGAACCCCAAAGTAATATAATTTGGGGTAGAGGCAAACGGTTCTTACACAGTTTAATAGTTCCTATTGTACGTATTAACTGTGTCACAGCTCAATATCTGACATTCACACTATGCCTGAATCTGAAACAAAAATTAAATACTTTCAATAAGATAAATTACTATTTAGAGAAGTACACAAAAGATATTAGAAAGATTTTCATCCCAAATCCCTAATATATGAAATTATCATATAATAAATGCTTATTACATATTTGTTGGTCTAAAAAACAGATGAGTAAATGAATGAAGAATGATCAAAATAAAATCACTTTAGGCATATAAAAGAATATTTGGTGCCACTGCACTCCAGCATGGGCAACAGAGTGAGATTCTGTCTCAAAAAAAAAAAAAAAAAAAAAAGATAAATAAATAAATAAGATTTGTAGTTAACTGGAAAATTAACTTACATGGAACACTTCATTCCCTATGGTGCTAGAAATATTGGTTATTACAACATATAAAACAACCACAACCATTTAAAACTCCTTTCATCTGTCTTTACAAGTTATTAAACTGCTAAACCTTGGAAAAACTAATTCATTAATCAACACATATTGACTTACTATGTTTAAAAGATGATGCTATAACAACATAAGAATATAGAAAAGAATTAAGGGATACAGAAAAGATTAAGACACAATCTTTGCCCTTAGGGAGCTCATAATTTAAATAAGGCAAAAATTCAAGACAGATAAATGCCATAATAAAGTTATGGAAAGGTGTTACAGGAGATCAGATGAGGGAGATGACTTCTGGGTCAGAGAAGCATGGATCAAGGGACGTCTATGAAAAAAGTAGCATTTGAGATAAGTCCTGGAAGATGAATTTCACAAGTCAAATTGTTGGAGGTAATCATTACAAAGAGAAGAAATGTGTTCCACAAACTCCACAAAGTCGAGAAAAAAAAAAAAACAGGAAACAGTAAATGGTCTTAGTAATAACAGTAATAGTGCATTTGGTTCCTGTGCAAAAGACTAACAGGTAATATCCAGAAAGGTAGTTTAAGCTCAGACTGAAAATAAAGAACTCTAAATATATATTACTTCTTATAATCTCCACAACACTCATGTGAAATATTATTGCCCCTGTGGCAGACTCTGATGACCCCAATAATTCTGCTACTTCATATCCATGCCCTTATGTAATACCCTCCCCTCAAATAATTTGATTCTAACCAATAGAATACTTCAGCATTGAGGGAATGTTACTTCCATAATTAGATTCCAAAATATTCTGACTTCCATCTTGCTAGCCAACTCTTTCCCTCATTGGTTTAGATGAAGCAAGCTGTCACATGAAGAGGCAGGCATAGCAAGGAATTGAGAACAGCCTCCAGATGTTACCAACAAGGAACTGAGGCCCTCATTTCAACAGTATGCAGGAAACTGAATCCTGCTCACTAATATGTAAGCTTAGAAGCAGATTCTTCCCCAGTCAAGCCTTCTGCAGAGATGCAATCATTGCCAACACTTTGATTGCAGTCTCATGGGACCCTAAAGCAGAGGACATGGCTAATCCATGCCTGGACTCCTGACCCAAAGAAACTGTTAGATAATGTGTGTTGTTTTAAGTCACTAAATTTGTGGTAATTTGTTATGCAGTAATTGATAATTAATACAGCTGCCAATTTGCAAATAAAGAAGCCGAAACTCTTAGAGGTCAGATAGGTAAAAAAAAAAAAAAACAGCAGATCCCAGATTTACACACAAGCTATCTGGATCTAAAGTCTAAATTCTTTGTATTATATCGTACTTTCATTTTAAAGCATTCCAATTTAAACATTCAATAGCAGCTGATAACAACCAACATCAAAGTCATAAATGGTGCTGATTAGTTAACGTGAATAGTTTTTAAAACTTTACATATAGCAATTGTTTCATCTCAAAATTACTTATACAATGGTTTAGGCAAGACAGCAGGCACTATAAATCCCTTCTCTGGTAAAAATCTGTAAGAGATTAAGTCATACCATTATTCAATAACAGTAATAAAAAGAATTCAGTTATCTTGGTTTCCAACCTACTTACATACAGTCTCCATACTCCAAACCTGAGATATTAAAGTATAATAGTTGTTTCACGAACAACATTCATTCTCATTGTTTTTATTGTTTTCAAATCACTGGAGTGTTTTGAGTATTAATGCCTGACATTAAATAAGTCCCTTGTATACTTTAAATTGTAATCTTCCTTTAAAGAAGAATATATTATTAACATATTTGACGTAATTTCCTAGTGGTGACAGATTTGTACTGAAGCATCCTTTTTTCTCCTATTTTCCTGGGCTTTGAAACTAATGACAAATTTACAGCATAGTTGGCTGGGGTTAGGGAACAACTATTTTTCTCCCTTGAGAAATTTCCTGCTTTTCTCAGTTTTGGAACTGTTACAGTTTTGTAACCTTCGCTCTTACCTACTGTCGTGTAAACGCCCAAATTAACTAAGCCAGTAGCATGGAGAGAAATAGTAATAGGGAACTATTTGGCCAGAAGTAGACTAACATATGATTTAAGGATTTGCAGTAAAAAGGGCATTGGTGCACAGTAGAAAGAGCAGGAGCTTCGAAGTTAAAAAAAACCAGAGTTACAACAGTCTTGGTTCCACCACTAACTACAATATCTGGTACATGGACACTCAACGAATTTTAGTTTCTTTCTCCTTTCCTCACTTCCTACTTTCTCTCAAGCCTCCAGTGCTCAGTAAAGACACTTACCACTAAGTAAATGAGTTGGCTAGAGAGCAACTAAAATCAACACAATTAATGTAGCTAACCATTCTTAGTCACCTACACAGTAAGAGTGAATGGGTTAACCTACTTCCTGACACCTGCTGGAGAGGTTAATCTGGACACCATAAACAAACATGTACAGGCTCTGACTTTTCCAGATATAGTTTTCAAAATTCAAGCTAACATTAAAATACTAGACAATTGTACTAGAAATCATAATGCATTAACCCTTTAAGTTGCATAGCAGAAACTACCCTGCTGTGGAAAGCACAACAGCTTTGAGTCCTGGTCTGACTCCAAGTTGCTTAAATTCTCTGGATCTGTTTCCTCATCTAAAAAGAGTCATGATAATAACATCCACCTTACAAAGATTTGTTTAGAGACTAAATTAGATAGCACATGATATAAAGTGTCTGCATATTTCATTTTAATGGCTAAATAAATGTTAGCTCTCCTTCCCCCATTATCTAACATCACTTTTTAAAGGCCTTCCTTCAAAAATAGTTTCATGTTCCTCTTTCCCTAAAAAATGTAAAATAGATATGATGATGGAGTTAATCAATGAGGTTATATTGTCTTTTAAAGCAAACAGTAAAGAATTTAGATCATGATAATTGTACTTATAGCTATTTTAAATTTGAAAACAGAAGCAAAACATACATTTTACTTTGATTTCACGTATGCTTTTTTCCCTAACACAAATGCACCAGTAAAGTTAAGGGATCATTTACCTGCCTCCATGGATCAAAACTACACTAGCTGAGTAGCAAAAAGATCAGACTGATTCCCTCAGTAGACTCCCCTGGCTAAAGGGTCTTACTTGTCTTTTTCCTCTGTCATCTTTATTTCCCACTCAAATGATCTGGGAGGAGCCAAGGCAATAATTTCCTCTCATGAACTATTACTATGAAGCTAAAGAACATGTACAACATCCTTAATATCTTTCATCCATCTTACTTCAGTTATTTATCTAAGGTTGATTTGGTCTCCATGGCAGAAGCAAAAATACCATGCTCCCTTCAGGTATTTAATTTTTATGTGTGAAAACTAACTTCTCATTTCATTTTCCATTTATTCTCTCAACATGTTATATATGCTAAAGATACAAATAGGCTCTATTTATAAGGTTTCCAGATCATTGATAAACTTTGTGAGATTGATTTCCATGGAAAGGTGTAATTAAACATATAAATTACTCAAAACTTATCTATCAAGAAAAGCAAATGAACCAAGACCAAAAATAGAAAACACAATTTACAGAACTCAAGCCCTAAATTACATATAGTCCCAAACTTTTTTTCCAGATAACAAGGTAAGTATACATTATCTGTATTATACCTTTTCCTGAAAAACAGAAACAACACCTTCTTCTCTTGAGATTAGCTTGATCATCAATCAAGTCTTTTGTAGAACTAAGAGAGCTTATCCATCTCTTCCCCATTCATTCTGTTCCCCCCAAATATTCCAAATATGCTGTTAACTCTCTTAACATGTTAACTCTCTTCTCATCAAAGTCACAAACAGGGTAAGATTTGGCATAGAGGCCCATCCTAAACCACTAGTATCTACTCGTGGTTGCTAAGGAAATAAAGAGGAAGTGGTAAGAGTAGACAAGAGCAGGAATTAATCTTACAGGTATTGGAACCAGATATGAAAAGTATTACAATATTTCAGTTCTTGAGGTTAGAGGTTTTTCCTCTTGGCAATCACAAAAATATTAATAGCACTACACAGATTTCATTTGTAGCCATTTATGGCAAATGAATAAATTTGATTTGTTTGAAATCAGCTTACTTGCTTCTATATACTATTCTTCAAAAATCCAAAACTCAAATGATTAAATTTAAGCACTAAATTAATACAAACCAGACTGCAACTACCACTTTGCTGAAACACAGGAAAACAATTACCTCCAAAATTAATTTTCTTAATTTCCTTCAACTATACCAATTTTATGTTACATTTCTTTTCTTGTCATGAATTCTGTGAACTGTCATTCCCACATCTAAAAGTTTGAGTCTACATAAGCTTAAAAATGAAAGAAAAAAGAAAAAAATTAGTCCAAAAAATCTGAACATAAAAAAATATGTTGAAAATCACACTTCAGTGTCTTTTTAAAAGTTCCAAGCATGGTTCAGTTTCCCTTTTCCTCTCTGCTCTGCACACCCTCACTCCCCCCACCCTCCATTCCACTTAGCCCAGACAGAGGGTAACAGTCTGAGCTGCCCTGGTTGAGTTGATCCTAAAGTTAACATTCAGCAGCCCATTTCCAGACAGCAGCGCTAAATCTATTTGGATAAAACGCGTGTGACCCAGACAGTTGGCATTTGGCCCAAACGCGTTGCACCGGCAGCTCAAATAAAAACAAGAGTAAGAAACTCACTCTCTTGTTCCTTCTCAGTGCGCTTTCTCAATCTCTCACTCTCTTTGCCTCTAGTACAAGGAAAGAAATTATCAAAGACAGGAACTGTAGCCCACGTTATCAGAAAGAGGCTTTCCAATATCCCCTCCAGCACTTTTTTCCCCCTCCCCAATTCCTGCACTTTGGTCCCCTACACCGTATATAGAGACATACCCTGATAAACAAGGCTCCGGAGGGTTATGAGTCTACCACATCCCAAGTGCCCAAAAGTAAATAAAAAACACACGCTTCCATCTCTTTGATTAGCCTATTAAGAGCTTAACATATCCTAGAGCATCAGGGCTACAGCTAGCACATTAATGCTACCCTCTGAGTCCAGGCATAAAATATGCACTTGTCTAAACACTTAAGACACTGACATGAAACTACAAAATGCAGAAGACTTTTCTTAAAGAAAACTGGAAATCAATTTAAAACACACACATCATTATTACTTTCCCAATTACTATTTGGTGATTAGTTAAAAGACTACAATAACCATAATCAAGGCCACTTCACAAAACATGTACTGTATATTCACATAATAAACGTATTTTTTTTTTGCAACATAAAATACTTGCAAATCTAAGAATTCTACAACCTCCGACTAGTCTGGAGTTAAAAAGATTTCTATCTGTAAAATGAGTTCAGTCAAGCTCACTCACTGCCATACAAAAAACACACACGCACACACACACACAGACACACAGAAAAAAAGTTTTCTAAGCGTTATTCGGAAGACAAGCAAAGCACAAGTTGTTTTTTTTTTTTTAAAGGTTTCATTGAATATTGTGAAGTCTTCCTTACCGTTTTCATCTTCAAATTCTGATAAAAAGTAAGTTTCAAACAATAGAGATTGCACTGGACGACTCACGTACTCCCTCTCCTCTCTAATTTTTTTTTTTTTTTTTTTGCCCCCCTTTGCAAAGCCACACCAGCCAGTTATTCTGCAGCCAGAATAAAACCCTATAGTCTGGCTAACCCGGGCTTTAGAACTGACTTTCCGATTTGGCAGAATAAGACATGCCTTCAATACATCAAGGCTATCACCCTGAGATGCTGCCTTTGCAAACCCCTTCTCTCACTCTCCCTCCCCCCCCAAAAAAAGAAAGGGAAAAAGAAAGAAAAGAAGGGAAAAAAGACTTATTGGGGGTGGAAGTGGTGCCCTCTCTTCCTGGACAGCTTAGTGCCTTTGCTATGCAAATAACATGTGCAGAGCATCAAAAGGTATCAAGAGAAAAGAAGACAAGAGGAGCAGGAAGGGCAGCAAAGTTTTGTTGAAGTAGCCCTAGATCTCACTACCGGCCCCCAGCCAACTTGAATTGCAGCAGGAGAAAATTTTGGCAGCTTTTCCTCGGAGGCAGAGCACACTGACGTCAGTCTGCAGATGTGCCTGGGCTGCGTCGGGTGCGCATGTGTCCTGGGTCGTCACGTGGAGGGGGAGGGGAGGTAGAGGTACAATCGGGGTAACCAACTACCAGCCATTCAGAAGGGCTTAGACAATGTCAACTTTTCCACCCAGTGAATGAGAGAAATTCTGGCCCCTCTAACCTCTCTCCCCTGTCCCACTCCGCCTCTTTTCCTCCTCCTCTAACCTCTTTGAGAAATTCTAGCCTGGTTTGTTATTAGTTGTTTCTTGGAAAAAAGAAGTGGGGAGGGAAAGAATGAATGACTTTAGAGGGATTAACATTACTGTTAAAATCTCCAGTGTCATTTCCCGTGTATTTTTTTTAAGTACACACACAAAAAAGTTAAAATTTGCACATAAAGAGTGCCTATCAGTAAACTTAAAGTTTAGATCAGTGGAGCAGGCGGACTTCAAGACTTGGTAGCTAAGGGTGTACAAAACGCCTGTGTGTTTTATATATACTTCAGCAAGTAAGGTGAGCACCAAAAGGGAAAGTACACTAAAGTAAACTAAGACCAGCACATTTTCCATCTGATTATCGACTTCAGGTTATGTAGGGCTTTAAAAGAAAAAAAAAAGGTGGGGGAGGAGGGAGCGGGGGAAGAGAGAAGCTTGCATTATTTCCAGATGAGGGTGAGACTGGATGGTGTTTTAAAGAGCAACCGGGAAAAGCTACAAGTGGAGTGTATTTTTTTTTTTTTTTTAAGTCAGTACATTGAATGAAACTTCAATGACTGCTCAAATGAAAATAAATCAGAAGTCAGACCCCCTCCCCAAAAAAGGAAGGAAAAAAACAGGAACCCTGCTGCGATCTCAAGATAAACAAACAAAACCTCAAAACTGGTTCTTCAAGTTTCCCAATCCCACCCTTCCCCCCTTCACCCACATACACACCAGCTGCCAGTCCAGACTTTAAGGATAAAATACCGCTACAATGTAGCACTTTCACTTTCATTTGCCCGGAGAAAGCCAATAAGTTTTCCATGTCCTGAGCAAGCAAACAAAGTCTGGCACGCAAATCGGAAACAGGAAAAAAATGTGAAAATAGCTAAGGACAAATGTTGCCTTTCAGAGGTGTAATCTGCTGCATCATTTATCTGTCTCTACTGTTGAGTGCAGGGTAGGGAGCTGTTTAAGAGTTTTCCGAGGTTGGGGGCAGGGGAAAACTGACGCCTTGAAATTCCAGTCCTTAGTTAATGCCAAGTCGATTTCCGATGACCAGAACCAGAAAGGGGAATTGGACCGGAGGGAAGGGGGTAGGGAGGATGATCTTTCTGAATACTGGCTCTTAAATTTCAAATTTCTGCTAACATTATTGCCCATTTGATTTTTTTTTCTTCCTACGCCGGAGGTAGTAGGTGTAATTCTTCTGGTGAATCTATGAATAGTTGGCTAAAAGAAGGTATGAATCAGACTGAGAACGTCCAAGAATACAGTTACTCCAATTCTTCCTCGAGGGTTGAAAGGGGAAAGCATCTGTCCACGGAGTCAATAGTTCTCATCTTGACCTTAATCAGCGTTATTTGGCTAAATGCCATTAAAAACGTAGAAATACGTCCTGTGTTTGGCATTGATAATTTTAAATAAATATGAATCATATGTATGTATGTGTATAAAATGTAAGAGGTAGCTAAACCTCATAGCAATAATTGTAAACACCAAAAATAAGAAAAGTGGGCATAGAATTGTTTTTGCATCAAATCACACTTTAAATGGTTTCGTACCCTAATCTTCCTTAATTTTTCAAGAACTGGAAATAGATAGGTGCAGCCAGCACAAAAAAAATAAAGGTGTGAGCAGTAAACATCTATGCAAACTATCTGAAAAGTTTTTACCTCAACTAAGATAAACTACCCTACAAAGTAGCCCCATTGGAAAGGAGCTCATTCAGTGGGAGTGAACTTTGGCTAATTACTTATTCAGAGAGTGCCATCCTGCGTCTAAACAGAGTAATGAAAAATTTCCAACAGATTCCTTGTCTCCAAATGACTTAGCAATGGTGAAAAAGAATTAGCATTGGAAATGGTAAAGTGTCAATTTAACTTTATATATGTGGGTTTGTGTGAACATTTTAATTGTGTTGCAGAAAATTTCAAACATATACAAAAGTAGAAAAATAATATAATGAACCCCAATGTAGCCATCATCCACTTTAAAGAAATGTCAAAGCATGATCAATTTTTTCATGTATATCCTCATTATTTGTTCCATCCACCCCACTGGATTATTTTGAAGCCAATCCCAGATATCGTTTCTTTGCACCCGTTAAGTACTTCCCTATATTTCTAAAGTAAAAGGACTTTAAAAAAAAAAAAAAAGAAACCACTACCACACACCACTGTTATTCTTAAACATTAATGTCTCTCATGTCATCAAATACCAGTACTTAGATTTCCCAACTGTGAATAAAGACTTTTTTTGAAAGCCTCATTTTATTGGAATCTAGGTCTATATATTACATCAGGTTGATCTGTCTCTTATATCTCTTTTTTAGTAAACTTTTGATGGAAGTAGAATATTCATACAAAAAAGTGCATAAATAAGGATATAGCTTGATAAGTGTTCAGTCTAATGAATTTTCACAAAGTGAACTTGCCATGTAACCAGCACCCTCTTAAGTCTCTTTTTAAAAATTTTATTTTATTATGTATTCATTTTAATTGACTAATAAAAATTATATATATATATACGTATGGTATATAACATGATGATTTTTAACTTTGTTTTTTTTTATTTCAGAATATTATGGGGGTATAAACATGATGTTTCGATATATGTATATGTGGTAGAATGGCTAAATCAAGCTATTTAACATGCATTACCTCATACTTACTTTTTGTGGTGAGAACACTAAAAATCTACTGTTAGTAATTTTCAAGTATATATATATTGTTATTAACTAAAATCACCATAATTTGCAATAGATCTCTTGAACTTATTCCTCCTAACTGAAATTTTGTATCCTTTTACCACCATCTCCTCAATTCTCCTCACCCCCTTAAATCTCTTTTATCTTATGGGGGTTCCCCTTTATTTCTTCTTTTTTGCAGTATAAATCCTATATTAATATCATGCCATTTTAATACTATATTTAGCACTTCTGTTAACATGGAAATGTTTTAGTGCTATACCCATGCATTGTTTTTTTAATTGAATTATATGAAACAAATTTAAATTAAGCCCTAAATGAATTTTGATTGCACTAAAAATTCTTTAAAATTATTTTAACGACCAACCTTTTTCTCTTTCAAAAATTTTTCCCTCCAGCTTTCCTTTTCTTTCTCTGTTTGATTAATAAATGAAGATATGGGAAACATACACTGATAGCAAACCTCCTAGTCACACCTTAGACAAAACCAAAAACAAAACAAAACAAAAAACTTTGCTTGCAGTCTTTAGAAGCCCAATAAACTACATGAACAGAGCCCATTTAGGGAAATCCAAGATGCAATAAATACATGGAAATTGGGGAGAGGAAGGAATTTGTATATACATATGTATGTATTTCAAAGACTAAAAAATAGAAGCAAAGGCAGAAGAGTTTGAGAGCCAAGAATAGGGACTGAAGAACTTTTAGAGGTAAGAACAGAGACCCTTTGAATTTTAAATACATGTTATTACATGTAAATAAATTTAAATTTTTAATTATATATAGATATTTTTAGAGACAAGGTCTTTCTCTGTCTGCCAGGCTGGAGTGCAGTGGCATCATCACAGCTCACTGCAGCCTCCAACTCCTGGGCTTAAATGATCCTCCTGCCTCAACCTCCCACACTTGGCTAATTTTTTCTTATTTTTTGTAGAGAAGGAGTTTCATTATCTTGCCCAGGCTGGTCTTGAACTTCTGGCCTCAAGCAATCCTCCTATCTCAGGCCTCCCAAAGTTCTGGGATTACAGGAATGAGCCACCATGCCTGGCTTAAATTTAAATTTTTTTTTTTCTTTTTTTTTGGAGACAGAGCCTTGCTCTGCCACCCGTACTAAAGTACAGTGGAAGCATCATAGCTCACTGCAACCTCAAACATCTAGGCTCAAGCGATGCTCCTGCCTCAGCCTCCCGAGTAGCTGGGAGGTGCAAGCCACCATGCCAGGCTAATTTTTCTATTCAAACTCCTGGCCTCAAGCAGTCCTCCCAGAGTGCTAGGATTACAGGCATGAGCTACTGCACCCAGCCTAAATTTTTAAGTTAAAAAACAAATCATTTCTTAAAATTAGACTGCTTGTATTTTCAGAAAAATGAGATGAAGAATTCTGATTTTATGCCTGCTTGAAATTAATTATTAAGTTGAAGCAGGTGACTATCTCTAAAGATGATATGAATTCTATTTCTGAGATAGTAAAAACAGATACAACACATTAAAACCAAATTCCATAAACTTTCTATACAATACATTTTATTCTTTCACTGAGATGGGATTAGCATTTGATATACTGAAAATAAGTATTTTGTAATCATTGTAGAATTTCTTAAATACAGGCAAAGGCTCAAAGCATAAAGGGAAAAATTGATCAGTTTTACTTTATTAAATGAAAATTAAGAGACCACTAAAAAGTGAAAAATATAAGCTAGAAATTAGGAGAAGAATTTGTAACACAAATAATTAAAACAATAAATATCTAGAACATTTAAAGAACTTTCATAATCTATGAGAGATAGGAAAATGGCACAGATAGTCAAGTCACAGGAGAAAACAAACTAAGATCAATAAATGAGTAATGAAGTGTTCAACCTCACTACCAATCATGGAAATGGAAATGTTCGTCTTTCATCAGAGTGGCATAAATGTTAAAATTTCACATCAAGTGTTGAGGAGGCTTTGGAGAACTGTACATTTCATATACTTTTGATGGAAGTATAAATTAAGTATAAACACCACAGAGAACAATTTGGCAATATCCAGTAAAGAAGATGTACATAGTCTTTGACCCACCAATTCCACTTATAAGTATATAATCTTAAGAAATTCTTACATGTGAGAAACTCACACATTAACAATTATGGCAGCATTATTTATAGGAGTGAATAATTGGAAACAACCTAAATGATTATCTATAAAGAAATAAATAATCTATTCCTACAGTAAAATTTTATGTGACAGTTAAATGGATGGCCTAAATCTACAATTGTCAACATGGATAAATTATTTAATATTGAGTTGAAACACTGCAATAGAATATATTATGATAGAAATTGGAATTAGATATATATATAATATGATATCATCTATATAAATTTTTAATAGTATGGCAAATATTTATCTCAAACTTACAAAAAAATACACACAGGAATAATGTATACTATCTTGAAAATCAGATACCTGGGTGAGGAAAAGAAGAGAACGGGATTAGGGAAGAACACAAAGTGTGCATCAACTAAATCTTTAAAATATTGTTTGAAAAACAAAACAATCTGAATTATTATTGTAAAGTGTTAACATCTGCTAATTCAGGGTGTTGGTTGTACATGGGTATATATTATTTTGATCTCTGTATGATTGAAATAATTTACAATTTTAAAAAGGAAACAATACTATTGTTATTACAATTTAAAATGTGGCAATTTCAGAAGGACTTTTATACTTTAAATTAGCAATTGGCAATATAGTGATATATTATGGATGAGCAAGGCTAACTGAAATTCATGTATTAGATTCAGCTTATAATTTCAGTCTTTCTACCGAAAGTTTTTAATCACATACATTGGCAAAAAATAGTTTCATTTTAAACTTGTTCCTTGTTTACTTACTTATTAGAGTATGAGATTAATAGCAGGAAGACAACTTGAGAAGAAAATAGTGAGTACAATCAATGGTTCACACCTATACTATACAAATCATATCTAATATTCAAAAAGGAGGAGAAAATGAAGTCAAAGGGTATCACTGTGCTAACAGCAAAGACTCTAATATGCTAATAACAATTGCCTACTCTTTAGCATTGTGCAAACAGCTCTGAGAATTATAAAAATATAGGGCAAGGTAACTTTCCTAAATAAATTAACAAACTGGAAAACAAATTAAAGTGTGATAAAATAAGGAACAATGTAATTAGTGACATTTATTATAAATGCTATGGACTTCAAAGAGATTTTCCTGACATCCACGTTGCCACATCTGGTGGTCAATTTTATGGTGCTTTCTTGAACTCCCAGGAACATTCAACTCAGTTGATCCCTCCCTACTTTAAGAAATACTGTGCATTCTTCCATTGGGTTCTGTGACACTGTACTCTCCTAGTTTTTCTCCAACCTCAATGGTCCTTCCTCCTCCACTGCTCAATCATTAAATATTAAAATGCCCAGAATGTCAGTCCAAAAACCCATTCTCTTTTCTATGTACTGATTTTCCTTTAATTAATGTATCCTTTTCCATAGCTTTAAAGACCATATATATGTTGATGACTCCTATATCTAAAAGTTTGCTTGGGTATCTAAAAGGCAACACAAACTTAATGTCACCTTAACAGAATTCAACTTATTTCTCCCTGTCTTTTCCATTTAGTAAATAGAAAATTTACAATTCACCAAGTTACTCATTCCAAAAACCTAGGAGTCATCATTTGGTTCCTTTCTTTTATTCACTGCCCACATGAAGTCCTATATATTCTATCCCCAAACATGGACTGAATATATCCACTTACCCATTTATCTCTGTCTCTACTCATATCACACTAGTCCAAGTCTCTTGTTTCCACACTTACCCCTGAACAGCAGACTCCCTACCTAGAGCTTCTCATCCCACTTATAATAAAATCCATACTCTTTCTCATAGCCTAAAGACCCTTAATGACCTGGATACTATCTACCTCTCTGATCTACCCTGGAAAACTAAGTTCCCTCCACACGCACTGGTCTCTTTTTTTTTTTTTTTTTTTTAAGATTTACTTTATTTATTTATTTATTTTTTGAGACAGAGTCTCATTTTGTTGCCCTGGCTAGAGTGAGTGCCGTGGCGTTAGCCTAGCTCACAGCAACCTCAAACTCCTGGGCTCAAGCAATCCTACTGCCTCAGCCTCCCAAGTAGCTGGGACTACAGACATGCGCCGCCATGCCCGGCTAATTTTTTCTATATATTTTTAGCTGTCCAATTAATTTCTTTCTATTTTTGGTAGAGACGGGGTCTCACTCTTGCCCAGGCTGGTTTCGAACTCCTGAGCTCAAACAATCCGCCCACCTCGGCCTCCCAGAGTGCTAGGATTACAGGCGTGAGCCACCGCACCCGGCCACACTGGTCTCTTTTTTGTCCCTCAAATAAGCCAAGCTCTCCTCCACTAATGTTCTTCCCAATGATCTTCACATGGCTAAATATTCCAAGTCAATCAGATCTTACTTTAGGTGTTAACTCATTCGGATGCCTTTTATGATTATCTGAGGCAAAACTGTTAGTATACCCAATAGTTATTTCCCCATTTGGGGAAATAAGAAATCCCCAATTTTATTTAGAAATTGAGTAAAATACAAAGAAGTTGGACCCCCTTACAGCTCAAAGTAGTGAATCATGATTGTGCTAAACAATCATGGTAATTCCATTTCCTTTTGCCAGTGATTGATTTAGAAGTGGCTGTGTGACTCACTTTTGGCCAGTGAGAAGTAAATGAAACTTTGCTATAAAATTTCTGGAAAAGATTTTAATCCTGGAAAGAAAGATCACGAAATAAAAAAAGAAAGGGCTCTTGCACAAACACCTTCTGCTTTTTTCCAGCATTAGACATTGTTATGTGATAAAGAAATGCTTGGAGCTCCCGCAGCCATGTTGTTACAATGAAGAGGAAATCAAGAGAATCATAGAGGCCGGGTGTGGTAGCCTAGCACTCTGGAAGACTGAGGTGGGAGGATCCATTCAGGTCAGGAGTTCAAGACCAGCCTGAGCAAGAAGGAGACCCTGGGAGTTTGAGGTTGCTGTGAGCTAGGCTGACGCCATGGCATTCTAGCCCAGGCAACAGAGCAAGACAATTTGTCTGAAAAAAAAAAAAAGAGAGAATCATAGAGATGCCACTCAGAGCCCTAACATTCTTAAGCTATTGAACCAAAAGGAAGTGAAGTGACAAAAAATATTGTTATTTAAACTCTACTTAGTCTGCTACTCTATTTGCCACTGAAAGCATTCTATAGACTATGCAAACTAAAAGAGCCACCTGTAATTCACTGGCACATCATCTCACTAAAGATTCTGACAGTTATAATTGTCTGGTATTTTCCTTGTTTTATCACACTAATTCTCAGATAATCTTCATAATTTATTATAAACAATAATAAAATTCAACATAAAAATAAAAAGGCATAGGAAGAGATAAATCTGTAAGATCAACAAAAACAGCAAAACACACACACACACAATGGAAATAAACCTACCGGGGATCTAGATAGAGTTATCAAAGATGGACTTTAAAATAGCTAGATTTAATGTGTTCAAGAACATAAAAGACCAAGACTAAAAATTTTCAACAGAAAATTGGAAGCCAAAAAAAGAACAAAATAGAAACACTAGAACTGAAAAATGTAACTAAAATTAAGAACTCACAGGATAAGTTTAGGAACAGATTAGACACAGATACAAAGAGAATGAACAGGAATATGGCTTGGCAGAAAAATATTCAGAAAGAAGCTTGAAGATGAAAATGCATATAAAATATAGAAAAGATTACAACAGATGTATGAATATGGAACATGGAAAAAAGGTCTAAATGCAATTGATGTCCCATAAGGAGGGGAGAAAATGGAGCAGAGAAGTATTTGAAGAGATAATGCCAAGATTTTTCAAACTAAAAAAAAAAATTGATAAGATATAAAAAGAAGATAGACACAATTCACAATTGCAAAGACAGGAAATCAACCTAAGTGCCCATCAACTGATTAGTGGATAAAGAAAATCTGGTATGTGTATACACACACACACACACACACACACACACACACACACACACATCATGGAATACTATTCAGCCATAAAAAGAATGAAATAATGTCTTTTGTAGCAACATGGATGGAACTGGAGGTCATTATCCTAAGTGAAGTAACTCAGGAATGAAAAACCAAATACCACATATTCTCACTTATAAGTGGGAGCTAAGTTATGGGTATGCACGGTCATTGAGAATGATATAATCAACACTGGAGATGCAGGAGTGTAGAAGGGGAGTGACAGATGAAAAATTACCTATTGGATACAATGTACACTATTCAGGTGATGGATACACTAAAAGCCCAGACTTCACCACTATACAATTCATCCATGTAACAAAAAACCACTCGTACCCACTACATTTATTTATATAAATAAATAAATGCAAGCTAGGAATATTACATTAAGGGGGAAAACAAAAAACAGGAAAGTTGACTTCTCATCAATTTAATGACATTTTTTAAATGTTAAAAAATTTCCAAATTAAAATTATATTCAATGAAAATGTCCATGAAAAATAAAAATAAAATAAAAACATTTTGAAAAAATCAAAAGCTGGAACAATTTGTTGCCAGCACTCATACTACAAGAAATACTAAAGGAATTTCTTTAGACTAAAAAGAAATGATCCTAGTTGGAAACTCAGATCTTTAGGAAGTAATAAAGATCAACAAAAAGGATAAACATATGAGTTAACCTAAATGAATACTGACATAAAAAAATAATAATCTCTTCTGTGGTTTTAAATATATAAGTAATTAAAATATACTACAGAAGTAGTTGGGAGGGGGAATAAATGTATTAAAGTGTTCTAGGATTTTTGTATTGTATTGTATTGGTGTCAAGGATTCATGTGGTAGACTCTAGAGAAACCACTAGCAGCATAGAAAAAGAATGTACAGGCACAAAGCTAATAGATGAGAAAAAAATGGAATATTTTTAAACAATGCTTAATCATTCCAAAAGTCAAAAAAAAAGAGAAAAGAAAAGAAAACATAAAACAAGTAAAACAAATAACAAATAGTAAGATGGCAGATTAAACCCTAAACATATCAATAATTATATAAAGGCTGAAGTTGTTATTTATTGCTGCATAACAAATTACCCTAAAACTTAGCAACTTAAAACAACACATATTTTTTTATCTCACAGTTTCTGTGGGTCAGGAATTGGGGCACAGCTTGAATGGGTCCTCTAAGCTGAGGTCCCTGATAGGTTGCAATCAAGGTGTTGGCCAGGACCAAAGGCATTTCAAGATTCAGCTGAGGCAAAGTTCACTTCCAAGGTCACTCAGTTGTTGGCAATAATTAGTTCCTCACCAGCTGTTAGGCAGAAGCCCACCAACCTCAGTAGTAAGGAACTCTACATGTGCAAGATCACACCATGGCAATTGACTTCATCAAAGTAAGCAAGGGATAAAGAGCAAGAGAGTACCATAAAGACAAAAGTCACAGTCTTTTGTAACCTAATCTCAGAAGTGTTGTCCCATCACTTTGCTATATTTATTCATTACAAACAAGTCTCAAGTTCCAGCTCATACTCAATGGGAAAGAGATAACACAAAAGTCCTGGATATTAGGAGGTGGGAATCATTGGGGGCTGTCTTAGAAGTCTGCCTACCATAAATATAAATGAATTAAATGATCCAATAAAAATACAAAAAATGTCATAGAGGAAAACAAAGATGCTATAGATATATTAATATTGAAAATGTAATCTTTAAGGCAAAAGAATATTAATATAGATAAAAATGGACACAGTATTAACTAAGGATTCAGTTTGCCAGGGAAGTATAACAAGTCTACATTTGTATGAACATAAAAACATAGTCTAAAATTTTATAAAGTAAAAATTAACAACATTAAAGTCAGAAACAGATGAACCAAAAATCAGAGTAGGAGATTTTAACACAATTCTCTCAGAAACTCAAAGAATAAGCTAACAGGATTGAAAAGTCTGTAAATATTCAAGCAATACAATTAACAAACCTTATCTGTATAGATTACTATACATGGAAAGTGCAGAATGTGCATTCTTTTTAAGATAGGGTGATCTTAGAACTTACCCCAAAAAGGATTATCCTTTTTGGGATACTTAAACAAGTATAAACTGAGCCTATACTGGCCAACCAGGACATGTCATCCTTCTATTTCAAATGTGAATGGAACATTTAACAAAATTAACCATATGGGTAAATACATATTTAATTATACAAATATCTTTAAAAGTCTGTTTAAATTAGAATTATAACAATATAACATGAAGTTTACAACATTTACAGAAATAAAAGGTCTCACAACAATAGCACAAATGCCAAGAGGGAAGAAATGCAATTGTACAATTGTAAGCATCTTATACTGTATGTATAAATGGTATGAATTATTTTTCTACTATTTTATGTTGGATTTTGCATCTATGTTCATAAGTAAGATTGGGCTATAAATTCCTTAT
>NW_012155284.1:14775446-14794299 GCF_000956105.1 Propithecus coquereli | reverse complement strand
TCTTTTCTAATGTTAACAGTATCACAATAATTCCTCGAAATATTGTTTTGACTGTATTGCACAAGTTTTCATACATAATATTTTCCTGGTTATTCAATTCTAAGTATTTTTTCCTGTGTTATGATTTCTTCTTTGATCTATGTGCTATTAAGAAGTATATTTTTAAATTTCCAAAATATGGATTTCATAGGGAATTATTTTTCATATTGATTTCAGTTATAACTGCATTGCAGACAGAGAATATGATCTGTATGATACTAATTTTTGAGGTTTGTTGAGACTTGCAAGTAATCTAGCAAATAGCCAACTTTCATCAATGTTTCAAATAAGCTATAAAATTTTGTGCTCATTCCTTATGGGCTACAGGGCTGTCTATATGCATATACATTTGATCAAAGTTATGAATTGATTTAAAATTCTCTATCTATAGCAATTTTTATTTCCTTGAACTAGTAATTATTGAGAGTAGTGTGTCAAAATCTCCCATTTTGATAGTGGGCCTAACAACTTTACTTAATTCTGATGATTAAAATATTTCATATTGCTTTCAAAAAGTTTAGAATTAGTATAATTTACTGGTGAATTGGATCTTTCTTATTACATAAGAATATTCTTTACCTCTAAAAATCCCTTTTTTTCTTTAAAGTTTATTTTATCCTACATTAATAACTATATTACTTTTCCTTTGATTAGAAGTTGCCTGTAATGTCTTTTCCAGCCTTGAAATTTCAAATTGTCTTGCGATTTTATGCTTAAAGTGTGGCTATTCTAAATAGCATATCAAAGTTTGTTTTAATTTAAAGACATCTTATAATTGGTAATTAACAGACATTTATATTTTTTAAAAACATTTACTTAAAATATGGTTACTGATATATTTGAGTTTATTTCTATCAAATTATTTTGTGCTATTTGGCCTATTTTTTAAATTTTCTTTTGCTCTTCTTTCTTTACATTTTTTCCTTTGGTTGAAGGATTTTGGTTTTTTTAAAATTTCACTTATTCCCTCCATTGATCTAAAAGTTGTTCACTCTATTTCTATTCTTTTAATGATTGCTATTAAATTTTCACAAGCATAATTACCTTGAACCCTAAAGTTTAGCGTATCTCAAATTTCCGACTGAACAATACAAGTTTAGAAATACTTTAATGTACACATTATTGTTTCCTGGGAATTTAGTTCTATCTTGTTTCCCACTGCACTCCACCTCCACCAAAGCTATTGTATATGATCATGCAGGAGCCACATAGCACAACTCTATGAAATGCCAAATTATGTATTACAATTATTTTATAGAGTTGGTGTTTATTTAGGTACATTATATAGTTAGCTATTTTTAATTCACTATTTCTTTTTATAAACTTATATTTCCCTTCTATGTTCATTTTCCTTCTTTCGATAACTATACTTTGGAAATTCCTTCAGTCAGGGTCTGTTGATAACTTCAAAAGATTTTATTTACCTAAGAAGGCTTTTATATTGCCCTTGGCCTTGAATGATAAAGTAGCTACACATACCTTGAGAATATCATTCCATTAGCTTTTTGACTCTTAAATCTGGTGTCAGTTTAATTTGCAGGCAGTATGTCTTTTCTTTCTTGCAGTTTTTAAAATCCCATTCTTAGCATTCTAAATTTTCACTACAATGTATCTAGATGTGGATTTTTAAAAATCTTGTTTGGGATTCCCTGTATATCCCGAATCTCAGCATTTAATTTTGTCATTAGGTCTATGAATTTCTCCATCACCATCTCTTTGAACTACCCTCTTTTCATTCTCTATTCTCCTTGTCTAGGACTCGTTTGATATATTGCAGATGCTTTTATTGTATCTTCCATATCTCTTAACTCTTTCATATTTTTCATCTTTGTTTATATATGCTCCTTTCTAGAAATATGTTGCCAAATTTTTTTTTTTTAGCAATACCCTAGAGCTAGGGTATTCCTCTGTCACCCAGGCAGCTGGAGTGCAATAACATGATCATAGCTCACTGCAGCCTTGAATTCCTGGGCTCAAGTGATTCTTCTTCTTCAGACTCCTGAGTATTTGGGACTAAAGGTGCGTGCCACCATGCCTGGCTGTTTTTTTTATTTTTATAGAGATAGGATCTCGTTGTTGCCTGGGCCGGTCATGAACTCCTGGCTTCCCAAAGTGCTGGGTGTGAGCCATTGTTCCCTGACTAATCTATTCTTTAAGTCACACACTGACATTTTTTCCCCAAAATATCAAGGGGGTACAGATGCTTTTGTTGCATGGGTAGCTTTTATAATGCTTAAGTCAGAGCTATTAGTGTGTCCATCACTCAAATAGTGTTCATTGTACCTGTTAGACAGGTTTTTACCCCTCCCCTCCTCCTCCCTTCTTGATTTCCAATGACTTTTAACTCTGTGCTCATGTGTGCCCATAAATTAGTTCCAAATTAATAGACAGTACATGTGGTGTTTATTTTTTCATTCCTAGGATAATTCACTTAAGATAATAGCATCCAGTTCCATCAAACTGTTGCAAAAGACATTAATTCATTCCTTTTTATGGGTGAGTAATACTCCATGGTATATATATCTATATCACATTTTATTAATCCACTCGTAAATTGATGGGCACTTAGGTTGATTCCACATCTTTGCAATTGTGAATTGTGTTGCAATAAACCTGAGTATAGGTGTCTATCTGGTAGATATCCAGTAGTGGGATTGCTGGATCGAGGAATCTCCGTACTATTTTCCACAGGGGTTGTACTAATCTGCAGTCCAACCAACAGTGTATAAGCATTCCGTTCACTTTGCGTCCACACCATCTATTGTTTTTTGACTTTTTGTTAATGGCCATTCTGACAGGGGTAAGGTGATATCTCATTTGGTTTTAATTTGCATTTCCCTGATCATTAGTGATGTTGAGCATTTTTTCATATATTTGTTAGCCATTTGTCTATCTTCTTTTGAAAAAAAATCTCTTGATGTCTTTTGCCAGCTTTTTTTTTTTTTTTTTTTTTGAGACAGAGTCTCACTCTGTTGCCTGGGCCAGAGTGCCATGGCTTCAGCCTAGCTCACAGCAACCTCAAACTCCTGGGCTCAAGCGATCCTCCTGCCTCACCCTCCCGAGTAGCTGGGACTACAGGCATGCGCCACCATGCCCGGCTAATTTTTTCTATATATTTTTAGTTGTCCAATTAATTTCTTTCTATTTTTAGTAGAGACGGGGTCTCGCTCTTGCTCAGGCTGGTTTCGAACTCCTGAGCTCAAACAATCCGCCCGCCTCGGCCTCCCAGAGTGCTAGGATTACAGGCGTGAGCCACCATGCCTGGCCTTTTGCCAACTTTTTAACAGTTTTTTTTTCTTGCTGATTTGTTTGAGATCTTTGTAGATCCTGGATATTAGCCCTTTATTGAATGTATAGATTACAACTATTTTCTCCCATTCTCTAGGTTGTCTGTTTACTCTCTTATTTCCTTTGCTGAGAAGAAGCATTTTAATTTAATCAAGTCCCATTTATTTATTTTTGTTGTTGCTGAATTTGCCTTTGGGGTCTTAGTCATAAATTCTTTGCCTAGGCTGATGTCTAAAAAATTTTTCCTACATTTTCTTCTAGAATTTTTACGGTTTCATGCCTTACATTTAAACATTTTATCCATCTTGAATTCATTTTTGTAAATGGAGAGAGATAAGGGTCCTGTTTCACTCTTCTGCATGTGGCTCAAATTTTCCCAGCACCATTTATTGAATAGGGTTTCCTTTTCCCAGTGTATGTTGTTGTCTGCTTTGTCAAAGATCATTTGGTTGTAGGTAGATAGTTTTATATCTGGGTTCTCTGTTCTATTTCATTGGTCTATGTCTCTATTTGTGTACCAATACCATGCTGTTTTGGTTACTACAGCTTTGTAGAATAATTTGAAGGCTGCTAATGTGATGCCTCCAGATTTGTTCTTTTTTTTTTTTTTTGAGACAGAGTCTCATTCTGTCACCTGGGCTAGAGTGCCATGGCATCAGCCTAGCTCACAGCAACCTCAAACTTCTGGGCTGAAGCGTGGGTTTGTTCTTTCTGCTTACCATTTCTTTGGTTATCTGTGCTCTTTTTTCGTTCCAAATGAAGTGTAGAATTATTTTTTCTAGATCTGTGAAATATGACATTGGTATTTTGATGGGGATTACATTGAATCTGTAAATCATTTGGGGCAGTATGGACATTTTAACGATGTTGATTCTACCAATCAATGAGCACAATATATTTTTCCATTTGTTTTTGTCATCAACGATTTCTTTCCTCAGTGTTTCATAGTTCTCCTTGTAGAGCTCTTTGACTGCCTTGGTTAAGTATATTCTTAACCATTTTGTTTTCTTAGTAGCTATCGTGAATGGTATTGAGTCTTTGATTTGATTTTCAGCTTGATTTTTATTAGTATATAGAAATTCTACTGATTTGTGTACATTGATTTTGTAACCTGAGACTTTGCTGAATTTATTTACCAATTCTAAGAGTCTTTTGGTGGAGTCTTTGGGATCTTCTAGATACAAGATCACATTGTCAGAGAAAAGCGATAGTTTGACATCCTCTTTCCAGATTTGGATACCCGTTATTTCTTTCTCTTGCCTGATTGCTCTGGCTACAATTTCCAGTACTATGTGAAATAAAAGTGGTGACAGTGGGTACTCTCGTCTTATACCACTTCTTAGGGGGAATGCTTTCAACTTTTTTTCCACTCAGCATGATGTTGGTTATGGGTTTGTCATATATGGCTTTTATAATTATAAGATGTGTTCCTTCTATGCCTAGTTTGTTGAGGGTTTTTTTGTTTTTGTTTTTGTTTTTGTTTTTTTTTTATCATGAAAGGGTGCTGGATTTTGTCAAATTCTTTTTCTGCATCTATTGAGATGATCATGTGATTATTATTACTATTTTTTGCTTCTGTTTATGTGGTGAATCGTATTTATTGATTTATGTATGTTGAACCACCCTTGCATCCTGGGATGAAGTCCACTTGGTCATAGTGAATTATTTTTTTGATGTTCTATTGAATTCTGCTAATATTTTGTTGAGGATTTTTGCATCTATATTCATAAGGAATATTGGTCTGTAGTTTCATTTTTGTCATTTCCTTTTCTGGGGTTGGTATCAAGGTGATATTGGCTTCATAGAATGAGTTAGGGAGGATTCCCTCCTTCTCGGTGTTACGGAATAATTTTGGTAGAACGGGTATCAGCTTTTCTTTGTAGGTCTGGTAGAATTTGGCTGTGAATTCATTTGATCTGGCCTGTTGGTTGTTGGGAGATCTTTTTATTACTAACTCAATCTTGCTACTTGTTATTGGTCTGTTCAGGAGTTCTATTTCTTCCTGATTGAGTCTTGGAGGTTGTGTATTTCCAGGAATTTGTCCATTTTCTCTACATTTTCTAGTTTATTTGTGTAGTATTTACAGATGATATTTTGTATTCCTATGGTATCAGTTGTAATACCTCCTTTTTCATTTCTGATTGAGCTTATTTGGGCCCTTTCTCCTCTATTCCTGATCAATCTAGCAAGAGGACTATGGATTTTGTTTATCTTTTCAAAGAACCAACTTTTTGCTTCAATGATCCTTTGTAATGTTTTTTTTTTTTATTAATTTCATTTAGTTCTGCTTGGACCTCTATTATTTCTTTTGTTCCGCTGGCTTTGGGTTTGGTTTGCTCTTCCTTTTCTAGTTCCTTGAGATGTGACATTAGGTTGTTATTGTGTGATTTTCTTGTCTTTTTGATATAGGCATTTAAGGTTATGAATTTTCCCCTTAGGACTGCTTTTGCTGAATCCCAAAGGTTTTGATAGCTTGTGTCCCCTTTGTTGTTCAATTTGAGGTATCTTTTGATTTCCATCTTAATTTCATCATTGACCCAAGAATCATTCCACAGTAGGTTGTTTAATTTCCGTGACTTTGTGTAGATCTGAGTGTTTCTTTTGGAATTGATTTCTAGTTTTATTCCACTTTGGTCTGAGAAGATACATGGTATGATTTTGATTTTTTTGAATTTGTTGAGATATGTTTTGTGGCCCAAGATATGATTAATCTTGCAGAATGTCCCATGTGCTGATGAGAAGAATGTATATTCAGTAAATTGGGGGGTAGAATGTTCTGTAAATGTCTGTTAGGTCCATTTGTTCTAGAGTCCCATTTAAGTCCAGTGTTTATTTATTTTCTGCTTTGATGGTCTGTCCAGCTCTGTCATTAGGGTGTTGAAGTTTCCAGCAATTATTATGTAACTATTTATCTTGTTGCTTAGATCTCATAGACTTTGCTTTATGAATCTGGGAGCTCCTGTGTTAGGTGCATATATATTTAGGATTCATGTTGAATTGCTCCCTTTACCATTATATAATGAACAGCTTTGTCTTTCTTTACCATTGTTGACTTAAAGTCAATTTTATCTGTTATGAGAATGACTACACCTATTCTCTTTTGGTTTCTGTTTGCATGGAATATTTTTCTCCACCCCTTCACTTTGAGTCTGTTTGAGTCATTGTAGTTTAGATATGTTCCCTGGAGACAACAGATACTTGGGTTGTGTTTTTTCATCCATTCAGCCAGCTTATAGCTTTTGAGTGGCACATTCAGACCATTAAAGTTAAGTGATTGTATTGTTATGTGGGTTGCTGTTCTGTTCATTTTGGATAGGACCTTATTGTTTTGTTTTCCCTCTTGTGCTATCACTTTTTATGAGTTGCGAGCTTTAGCTTTTCGGTGATTTTACACTGGTGGGTATCTATTGTACTGATCCATGTATAATGCAGTTGTGAGTATCTCCTGCGGGGCAAGTCTGGTCATGACAAATTCCCTCTGTGATTGCTTGTCTGGAAAAGTCTTTTTTTCTCCATCAATTAAGAAACTTAGTTTTGCAGGATACAAAATTCTAGGCCAGCAGTTGTTCTGTTTAGGAAGACTGAAGATGGGGTGCCAATCCTTTCTGGATTGTAAGATCTCTGCTGAGAAGTCTGAAGTTATCCTGATGGGATTTCCTTTCTAGGTTAGTTGTTGCTTTCCTCTTGCTTCTTGTAGAATTTTCTCCTTCATTTTGACTTTGGCCAGGTTGATTACTATGTATCTTGGAGATGTCCTATTTGCAATGAAACTTCCTGTTGTTCAATGACCATCTTGTATCTGTATGTCAGAATCTCTGGCGATATCAGGGAAATTTTCCTCAATAATTCCCTTGAATAGACATTCCATGCTTTTTGCTACCCTCAGGGGTACCTATAGTTCATATTAGTTTGCTTTGCCTAGTCTCATATTTCTCTAAGAGATTGTTCAGTCTTTTTTATTCTCTTTATTGCATCTTTGAATGACTGGGTTAGTTTGAGAGCCTTGTCTTCAAGCACTGAGATTCTTCTTTCTGCTTGGTTTATCTGTTGTTGAAGATTTCTGCTGTGTTTTGAAATTTCCTAAATGACTGTTTCATTTCTTTAAGTTTTATTATATCCTTTCTTATGCTGTCTAGCTCTTTAATGACTTCTTCATTTTTTTCATTAATATCCTGAAAGTTTTTTTGGCTTCTTTTTGCTGGTTATCAACTTTCTAATCAATTCTACTCAACTTATTTGCCATCCATATTCTAAATTCCATTTCTGTCATTTTGACAATTTCTTTTTGGTTGGAGTCCACTACTGTAGCTCCATGTGATCCGTTGGGTGTGTTGAAACATTTTGTTTTTCATGTTGCCAGGGTTCTATTGCTGTTTTCTTCTCATCTGAATCCTCTTCTCTCAGCTGAGGACCAATAGGTTTGCAGGGCAAATGTTCTCCTTTGCCAGGAATTCTCCTACTTAGTGGTAAGAAGGGGACGTCCCCAGATAGCTCACTGAGAACCTGCAGTGCAGCTGTCCTGTTTTGTCCAGTTCCCCTGTGATTGTCACAGTTCAATCCAGTGCTGGATGATCTTTATGTGGGGTGGTGGCTTGTTCCCCAGACTGTTGTTGGAAGTTTGAATTGAGGGCTGGGTGAGATTCTCTCCATGGAGGCTGGCACTGTGCAGGATTTCTCCACCCAGGATCTCCCCACAGAGATGATAGTGGCAGCTGGGTGAGGCTGTCTAGTCATTACTCATGGGTGTCTGAGCTGTGGGAGTTTGCTGGAACCAGGTCCAGGTGTAATGGCAGTTCAAAACTTGAGGGAGTCCCTAGTGGAGTGTTGGAACTTGGGGTTCTTCCACAGGCCCAGCAGCAGTGATGGAGACTTGGGGGTCATTTCACAGGCCCAGTGGAAGCTCTGGAGCCACATGGGTGGAGCCTCAGGCCAGTCAAAGCTTCAGAGTTGGAACTGGGGACTGCAGAGTCAGAGCCACTGAGGCAGGGAGCTGTCCCAGTGGCATGGGGACTGTGGATGCTGAGCTGCATGTGCAGGGGTCAGTTCCAGTGGCCCAGGGATCACAGAGGCCAGTCAGTGCCACCGGATGATCGGGGTTCTCTCCCCACAGAGGTCCCACTGAGGCAGTCTCACAAGGCTCCCCAGTCATGCCTGTGGCACTTGATGTGCCGCCTCTGCTCAAACCATGCAATGGGGGGAGGGGTGCTTGGCTCCTAGTAAACACACCATGGGGGAGGTTTGCTGTGCCCTCTCCCACCCTGGCATGGTGGGGTCAATGTGAAGGCTGCTGATGCAAAATTGAGTCCTCTGCAGACCTGGTGCCCTGCACCTGAGAGCTGCTATGTCTGCTCTCCAGTGCAACATCTCTCCACAGATGCTAAGCAGCTCGCCAGTCAGTCCAGAGGTCTGCAGTGAAGAGAGCCCCCTCATAGCTAGGGCCACAGTGCCTGTGGAGTGAGCATAGAGTCCCAGGGATCTATCCTTCCCACGTGTGTATACCCCCCTACAGATCCCTTTCATCTCACCAAATGAATCATCCTGTCACCTTCTCCTTCACTCTGAATGTCCCCTGCACACCTTCAGAGTTTTACAATGTTGTTTCCAAGAAAAGCCATCTGTAGGTAGGCATCTGCCTGCAACTTTTAATCCTCTCCTTGAGAGCAGCACGTATGGTCTGCTTCTAAGTCTGCCATCTTCCCACAAGTCACACTGTCTTTTTAATTTTAGGATTAAGTTTTTTTATTTCTGGAAGTTCTTCTATTCCCTTCTTTTTGAAATCTGCCTGTTTTTGATAGTCTGTTTATCATCAAATGTTTTAAGTTCTCTTTCAAAAGATTTTTAATCTTTAAATAATTATTCAAGATAATTACCTTTAATAATTATAAATTGCAAAGGCAGTAGAGAGAAGTCACATGTACTGTTCCCCCAATAGGTACATCTTATGTAACTATACTTCAATATAAAAACCAGGAAACTGACATTAGTGCAATGTATGTATATACTTCCATGCCGTCTTATCACTTGTATATATCCATGTAACGACCACAGCAATCAAGACAAAGGGCAATCCATCACCACAAAGATCTCCCTCATAATACCTCTTTTTAGTAAGTCACTCTTCTCCACTGCACTATCTTTAAACTCTGTCAACCACTAATCTATTTTCCTTCTCTATAATTTTGTCATCTCTTCAAAATTATATAAATAGAATCATATAGTATGTGACCTTGAGATTGTATTTTTTTCACTCCACATAAAGCCAATGAATATAATTGTCATATTTTTCAATCTACTTTGTCATTTCTGTCTTTTGATATCTAGACCATTTACATTTAATGTAAATATTGATTATTCAGAGTTTAAATATGTCATTTTTGTTTGTTTGTTTTCTCTGTTTTATATTGTGTGTGCATATGTTTCCTGCTTTGGTGTGGGTTGGTTGAGCATTTTTTTTAGAATTCCAATTTACTTTATTATCTGTAAAGTTTTGGGGTATATCTATCCATTTTTATGTATATATGGTTGTTTATTACATTTCATAACACATAACTTATCATGGTCTACTGATGTCAACATATTATCAGTTTGAATGAAGTGAAACCTTACCTCCATTTGAATCTCTTTACCCTTCCCCATTTATAATTGTCTTAAATATTTCCGCTGCATCATTGAAAACCACATCAGACATTGTTATACTTTTTGCTTCAACCATCCACACATAACTTATAAAATTCAACAAGGAACGTCTATTGTACTTGGTCATGTTTTTGCCCATTTGTTTTCTTTCCTTCCTTGCTGATGTTCCAAGATTCCCTTTTATGATTTCCTTTATGTTTCAGGAACTTTCTTTAGCCAGTCTTTTAGAGTAGGTCTGCTGGCAACAAATTCTCTTAAGTTTTCCTTTATCCAGAATGTGTTTACTTTTTCTTTCATTCTTAAAGGGTAATTTTGCCAGACATATGATGCATGACTAACAGTTCTTTGAGAAATTGAAAAATGGTGGACCACTTCCTTCTGGCTTCCCTGGTCTCTGATGAAACTCTCATTATTATTCAACTTGTTTTTGTGCTATAGGTAAGATGTCCTTTCTCTTCCGCTGCTTTTAAGAATCTTTCTTTGCCTTCAGTTTTCAGTTTATTTATGATGCGTCTTGGTGTAAATTTCTTTAGGTTTATTCTGTCCTGAACTAGGGCTTCACTCAGTTTATTGAATCTGTAGATTAAAGCTTTTTACCACATTTGGGAAGTGTTGAGCCACTATTTTAGACCCGCTCTTTTTTTCCTCTCTTTCTGAGACTTTGATGACACAAATGGTAAATTTTTTGATATGGTCCCAAAGGTCCAAGACGTCTATCCATTTGATTTCATCATATTTTCTCTCTGATAATTAGATTAGGTAATATCTATTGTTCTATCTTTAAATTCACTGCCTCTTTTGTCTGTCCTCTTCATTTTGCTACTCAGCCATCATTTAATCTTTAATCTGGTTATGGTATTTTTTTAAGATTTTCTATTTGGTTCTTCTTTATATCTTTTATGTCTTTGCTGAGACTTGTTATTTTCCATTTGTTTCGAGCATGTTTATAATTTCTCATTAAAGTATTTTCATGATGCTGTTTTAAAATTCTTATCAGATAAATCTGACTTCTGTGTCATCTGGGTGTGTTTGTTGATTATCTTTTCCCATTCGAGTTCAGACTTTCCTGGTTCTTGGCGTGGTTGTATTATACTCTAGAAATTGTGGGTATTGTTACAACACTCTGGATCTTAC
This sequence comes from Propithecus coquereli, assembly GCF_000956105.1. Classification (NCBI taxonomy): domain Eukaryota; kingdom Metazoa; phylum Chordata; class Mammalia; order Primates; family Indriidae; genus Propithecus; species Propithecus coquereli. The sequence goes on along the minus strand of NW_012155284.1, from coordinate 14,783,202 downwards.
TTAAATCTTCTGTTTTAGCAGGCTTCTTCTGATATTGTTCTGGTGGAAGGAAAATAGGACACAATCTAATCACTACCAGGTGGGGGTGAAAGTCCATGTTCCCCACTCAGCCTTCTTTGACACCCATGTGTAGGATGCCTTGTGATATCTAGGCAGTGGTGAAATTTCAGGCTCTTCCAAAGGCCTCCATTGACATCACTCAGGCTCTGGACAGGAAGGAGCACCTTGTTACTGATTCCCAGGTAGCCTCCAAAAATACTACAGGCAAGAAGGGGAGGCCTCCTAACCACTGGATCATGGCCCCACCTCTGATGAACAGGAATTTCTGTCTCATTACCACTGGGTAGGTAGGTTCAGAATCACCACAGGGCTTTTTTATTGCTGGCAGGGAAGAAAGTCTTAACTTCCAACTCAGCCTTCTCTGCTCACCCCATGGGCAGGACACCATGTTAGATGATGACAAGTGTGGAAGTTGAAGTTTACCTCTTGGCCTTTTAAGACAAGGTGGTGGGCCGGCCGGGCGCGGTGGCTCACGCCTGTAATCCTAGCACTCTGGGAGGCCGAGGCGGGCGGATTGTTTGAGCTCAGGAGTTCGAAACCAGCCTGAGCAAGAGCGAGACCCCGTCTCTACTAAAAATAGAAAGAAATTAATTGGACAACTAAAAATATATAGAAAAAAATTAGCCGGGCATGGTGGCGCATGCCTGTAGTCCCAGCTCCTCGGGAGGCTGAGGCAGAAGGATCACTTGAGCCCAGGAGTTTGAGGTTGCTGTGAGCTAGGCTGACGCCACGGCACTCGCTCTAGCCTGGGCAAAAGAGTGAGACTCTGTCTCAAAAAAAAAAAAAAAAAAAAAAAAGACAAGGTGGTGGTAGGGTAGTGTTCTTTTTTTCCTGTGGTGTATGGTTGAGGTACCATAGTTATGGTCAAAAAGTTTTCTGTCTTGCTGCATTGCCTCTTTCCTCATCCTTTTGATAGAGCAAGCTTTTGGGAGACTTTTGTCTTCAATTGGTGTTTTCAGAGTTACATGCTTTTCAAACACCTAGTCTGCTATACATAAAGCAAAAAAAACAAAAAACAAAAAACAAAAAAACTGCTGTGTCATTCTTTGAGTCCCAAAATTCCTAACCAGTCTGCTGCCTTCTCTCTACTTTTCAGATTTTTCCTAACATGTGTATAACACATAATGCGCAAACTTTTTAGCTAGAAGGAATAAGGAGAAGTGTGTCTATTCCCTCTTTTAAAGATGTCTTCCTTTTTTACAGACAGAAATTCATAATTTAATATAGTCCATTTTAACTTTTTCTAATCTTTGTATTCTCTTCAAGAGACTTTTTGCCTACTTGCTATACTTTTATTTTTTTTTGAAACAGGGTCTCGCTCTGTTGCCCAGGCTAGAGTGCAGTGGTGTCACCATAGCTCACTGCAACTTCACTCCTGGGCTCAAGTGATCCTCCTGCCCCAGCCTCCCAAGTAGCTGGAACTACAGTTGCGCATCACCATGCCTGGAAAATTTTCTGTTTTTTGTAGAGATGGGGTCTCGCTATTTTGCCTGGCCTGGTCCAGAATCAATTAATTCACTAGCTCAGTAAAAATCCTAAGTCTTCATAGATTTCAGTGATTTCCAAAATCAACAAAAAGTGAAAATACATACATGTTCTGAATACTTGAAACATTTTCTCCAACACACTCAAAACCACAAAAAGCTTTAAGGGCTGTAAATTTAGATGGATTACATATCAAGACTAATTCTACTATAATTTACTTTGTTTATAACTCAGATCAAAAGTGGGCAAGTAATCTTGCTATGTAAGAAGGCTGGGTTAATGAATTAAAGTGGAATGTAATAATTATTAATGAAACGTGAAACAAAGAATTGCCACATAATTGATCAAATTGTTCATTTGCCTTTATCTATAACTTTCTGTAATTTGCAACACAGAGGACTTCACAGACAAGTCTACCTGCTATAAAGAATTATTATCAGGCCTACACTGACACTTCTCCCCTGTCCAGTAACTTCAGGGAATAAAAAGAATTGCTCATTCCTTCAATACCCAATTAGAGTATTATAGGAAGGTATTTTACATGTTATCTTTTGCTAAAAGAAGTTATATTCTCTAAAATATAACAGTATTTGTATTTTCTACAGAGGAATATGGTATACTTGGAGTATTATTTGTTCACTTTTAAAAAGATGAAATAATTAAGGTAAGCAGAAACTTGGATGATATACAGTAGAAAGCATTTTCGAGTAAAAAAGTACACACAAATTTCTCTTAGAAAATGAATGATATTATACTAAGTGGGTTTAGAATTCTCTAGTTTAGCTTGGATGTAGTCCTGAATGAGTACTATAATATCTTAATTTAACTACCTGTGAAAAAGGTCTTTTCTATTTACAAAAATATGCCACATCACCAATAGCTAGAGACTTCTAGAGAGAATTTTATTTACAGAAAATTCAAAACATTAACAAAATGTCATGAACACAATTTTGTTGCTAATAATCAACAGAATCAAGAATGGACTAATATATAATGTCACTTGATATATAATACAAATTAAAATATAATTTTCATGCTAGCTTTATCCATTACTTTTTAATCCCAATTTTTCACAAATCTAGAAATAAGGCAGTACACATGAAACAAATTTGCTAAATATTTTAAAATTATGCCTTCTCCATGAGACATTACTTCAATTTGAAATCTTCAAATTAAATGATCTTTCCACTGTAATTCTTGAAATATAAAGTACCAAAAGGAACTCAAAATGCATGAAAGATACTGTTATAAATTTGAAAAGAAATATATTACATTAGCAATATCATAAATTAACAAAAAATTTTCCAAAGAATATCACATTAGGTAAGGTACATTAAATGTCTTACCTAGAATATTATTTACTTGCATTCTTGTCCATAAAATTTAAAACACCAAAGCACTGACTAAGAAATGACTATCTAGAAATGAATAACAGATGGCAACATGCATCATTTAAGGATAAAAGGAAGATGGACTATGTGCTTAAATTTGAAAATAATGTTCTTTATCCAAATAGTGCTGTGTTTTCATTATCCTTGAATGACAAGATATTTTGCTATGTGAAAAAGAGATCATAATTTTACTGATGGAAAGCTTCTAATCTTATTCGAGTTGGATCTTCTGGATGTCTCAAGGCAATTCCATTACGCAGCAGCAGCTCAATATAAGGTGGCCAAAAGGAATCACTAATTTTGACATATGGATCATGTGGAACATCAAATAATCTATTTATAAGAATCTAGGAGAAAATATTATTCAAAATATACTTTACTGGGGAAAAAACCAATACAGCTATAATAAAACAATAAAGTTTTCCACCAAACAATGCTGACCTCTTTTCTCCTTCAACAGCTGTCATAATTTTTATGGACTAATTTAAATAACTGTATCTTTTTTAAAAGACTACAGATATTAATGATGGAAAAAGCTTTAAAATATATCTCTACATCTCAACATTTCCAAAAACATTTCCTGAAAACTGGTTAGAAAGAATTTATAATTCTCCTACTCCTTTTAGGATTAATAATTTCTTTAGGATAAAAACAAGACTCTTAAAAAATTAATATTCAACAAAATGCACACAAAGTTGAAAAGAAGGTTAGGAAGTGTGTCTTAATATTTGGAAGGAAAATAAATCACCAGTCCCATTTCCCCCACAAAACACCTATTCTTCTGATAAATCTTCAAAACAGTCGATTTTATCATCATTTCCTTTAACTTTATCCAGAGTATCACTGATTTCTTCAGAAGGATGTTAATGAGTTATAACCACAAATTGACAAGTTTTTTGAGTATCTGTATTAAATTATATAGGCTGGCATTTACCAAACTGCATTCCATGGAATTGGTCTCCCTAAAGATGTTTTTAGTTGTTAAAAATGAGGGGTCTGTGGTCAAATAAGCTTGGGAAATGTTGCTAATGCAAACTGAGAGTAATCTCTCTTTCCCAAATCCATTGACATTAGAAAAATTTTTTCACGAAAGAAATATTTCTAATTCTTGTTTTTGTTTGTTTGTTTGTTTTTAAAACAAGAGTCTTTCTCTGTTGCCCAGGCTAGAGTGCTGTGGTGTCAGCCTAGCTCACGGCAACCTCAGACTCCTAGGCTCAAGCGATCCTCCTGTCACAGCCTCCTGAGTATCTGTGACTATCGGCATGCACAACCACGCCCAGCTAATTTTGTCTACTTTTAGTAGAGACAGAGTCTCATTCTTGCTCAGGCTGGTCTCAAACTCCTGGTCTCATGCAATTCTCTGGCCTCGGCCTCCAAGAGTGCTAGGATCACAGGCATGAGCCACTGTGCCTGGCCTACAATTCTTTGAATATTAGTGTTCTATAAAATACAGTGAAAAACACTAAATGTAGATTAATTATTTTGCCTCCTCAGCTACCTCCCAGTGCCTTTACAAATTACAAAACTAGAATTCAGAAGGGTTAAGGGATTCCTCAGGGGCACATAATTAGTGGCAGATCATGATTAGACTCTGTATCTCTGAATTGTAAGGCCAAAACTTTAATTGAAAGATGCTATTATTACAAAGAACATGTTAAAGAAAAACCATAATTTATACAAATATAAAGTGCTGTAGAAATGAATAAAATTAACCCATCAATCTCTAATCTGAATCATATTTTGAATAATATCAATATCTCAATTATTGAAATAACTATCATTAACTATTTGAAGGCCCACATCCTGGGGAAAAAACTTTTGGTTTCATTTCTTTTTGGATATCATGAAGAAGAACTAAATATTATTTCTATTTTAGAGCAAATGTTTATTTTAATACAATTTAAAATCTTTCTTATTTTGCATTTCTAATTTTAAATTATAGTAATAAAAATTCTAGATGTCTAAAATAGTTACATGCTACAAATAAATATCTATATTAAATTTTTTTTCATTGAATTGCAGTTTTAATACCAGTTACTTTTATCACTGATAATAAAAACCTAGGAGACAAACTCAGGATTCTAAGTTTTATATGGTATGTACTATGTACATTGTTCAAAAATTACATATGTAATACCTTTCACTATCTGTCATGAGTGACAATTTTTATTTAAAAAGAAAAAAAGGTTAAGTGATCCATGAGAAACAATAGTCTTCTTAGTTTCAGTATAAACTGAAATAGTTAAAAATATGTTAAAAGATTCTAATTATAAATTAATAAATATTTGTATTTTGCTTTTCTAAGCAATAATATTCTATATTAAATCTTGAGGCACCAAAATTAGATAGCTGGGTAAAAACAGAGACTCAAACACCTAGTTCATTAAATTACAATGAAACATTTTCTGAAATCATTCTTTCTTCTAACCTTACCAATGTTTTTTAAAAGACTACATTAATTGGTAAATATCCTGTTCTTCATCCACTATTTTATTTTCATCTCTGCCCAAATCACCACGGATTGTCATATCAATCTTCTAAAGTATTTAATATAATTGATAATCTGGTTGAAGTTTAAAAACATTTTTTTAAAAAGGTCAAAGATATTTATAAAACAGGGTAAATGTCAAACAGAAAAAGTTGGAATTACTCAGCACTTACATCACAAAAGAGAATGATGTTATCTAAGAAAAATTATACATTAAATTTCTACAACTTTGTGAAAAGAATCTTTAAGCTCATTTACATATTTTATATAGAGTACAAAGCTGCCAACTAAAGATTCCATCAATGTAATAGCAAAGAATTTCACTATGCAAATACTAAATAACATCATAAAAATTATTTTACAGTGTTTACCTGTAATAAATCTTAGGAATATGATTAACCATTAGACTTTAATTTCATGTTTTTATTAAAATATCACAATAGTCTTCCCAGTACTGTAGAGAAGACAGAAACTAATTTTGTACTACTGATAAATTATTATAAATATATTTTAATAAAGATTGATGGATCCTTTAAAAATTAAAGCAGTATTTTTTTCTTTTTCAAGCCTGAGTATAATTCTTCACAAATGACTAATTAAGAAATCGCTTCAAGACAAAACTAACCACAGAAAACACTTACCTCTAACATTTCATGAAGTGTTATCAGCTGTGCAGTTGGTTCTTGAATGTTTTTCTTTGAGAGAAATGTGAATAACGACCAATTAACATTTCAATTCTGACAATGGCAGAATATTGGACTGTGTTACAAAATTTTTAAAATTAATATTTCTTAGTTGCAATGGCACAAGGTAACTAAAATCACTCATAATTAGGTGATGTAAAAAGAATTTAGAAAGTAAATGACCTTATTGTACTTAATTCAGATTCGTAAAAATGCAGTTGAAACAACTATTGATAGTGAAAATTTTAATAATTACTGAAAGATAAAATTCAAACTATCCATAAACATATAATAGATACATTATACACATTACATATATTCATATAAAAGAAAGTCTGGGCCGGGTATAGTAGCTCATGACTATAACCCTAGCATTTGGGGAGGCCAAGGAAGGCGGATCACTTGAGGCCAGGAATTCAAGACCAGCCTGAGCAACATAACTACAAAAAATAGAAAACTTAGCCCAGCATGGTGGTGCACGCCTGTAGTCCCTCCTACTTGGGAGGCTGAGGCAGGAGGATCATTTGAGCCCAGGACTTTGAGGTTGCAGTGACCTATCATGATGCTACTATACTTTAGCCCGGGTAACAGAGCAAGATCTTGTCTCAAAAAAATTTTTAAAAAAGTCTAATGTTTGACAGACACCCCCCCCAATAAAGTTCCCCAAATGACATTCCTAACTATATTTATACAGTTTCAGGACAGGAAAACTGCTTCCAAGACTTATTCATCTTTCTACAGCTCTTGACAGTTCCTCATATTAACTCAATTCACTGGTTCTTTTTTCCTTGGATTGACAGAAAATAAATCTTATTCTACTTCCATCCAAGAATACTTCAATTATTTGAAGACTGCTATTAGAAAGCCCAAGTCTTCTCTTCTCTTTTCCATATTAATAATCTTTAGTTCCTTTAATTATTTTTCATATGGCCTAGATTTGAGGCCCCTCAATACCATGGTTCTCTGTGCTCTAATTTGTCTTTTTCCCCATCGTCCAGTCTCTACAATGATCTAGGTGTGATTCAATTACCAAAGACAAAAAAGAACACTCATTTTCATAATTACAGATGCTGGAATTCTATTCATTAAATCTACATATCAAGTAGCTCACAGCACATGATTGGGGAAGGGGGAGATAAACACAAATGACAATAACAAAAGTATTTGACAAGTGCTAATTAAAGGACACCTAAATTTCATACAATGTTTCACTCAAAGATGTTTGAGCTATCTTAACTATGAATTTGCTATCCTCACCAGATAGGAAAGGTTTTCCGGCAGAGAGAATAGAATATCTAAGGCACAACAAAGTGAGAGGTCATTGCATACTTAATGGAGATACAGTAGTATGGCTGAATGAATTCATGTAAAACTGTGGTCCCCAACCCCCAGGCCATGGACTGGTACATTAGGAAGTGAGCCAAAAAGATCCACCCACCCCCCTCTGTCCGTGGAAACTGTCTTCCATGAAACTGGTCCCTGGTACCAAAAAGGCTGGGGACCACTGAAAAGATGGATGAAGAATGGTTGGAGATGAAGTTAAAGAGAAAGATAATGTCCAGAGCATAGTGATTCTAAGGAGTTTATAGACTGCTTTCCATAGGGAGCCATCAAAGGTTTTATGCTGAAAAATGATAAAACTATATATT
>NW_012155284.1:14769409-14772876 GCF_000956105.1 Propithecus coquereli | reverse complement strand
TACCTCTACAAAAAATAGAAAAAAAAAAAAAGTAGCTGGCCCTGGTGGCACATCCCTGTAGTCCCAGCTAGTCCCAGTTACTCGTGGAGACAGATATGAGGATCACTTGAGCCCAGGAGTTGGAGGCTGCATTGAGCTATAATTGTGCCACTGCATTCTAGCCTGGGTAACAGAGCGAGATCCCATCACTAAAAAAAATAAAATACATAAATTAAAAAAAAAATACATGATTAATCCAAGAAAGTGGGAAAAGAGGAACAGAGAAAAAGTGGGACAAATAGCAAAGATTAAGAACATATATTTCAACACAACCATATTGATATTAAATATAGTCTAACAATGGAATTAAATTAAAAATTAATCTAATTATACTACTCTTATACCAAAGCCTAACAAAGACATCACAAGGAAAGAAAACCACAGATCAATATCCCTCATGAACATAGATGCAAAAATCTTAATAAAATTTCAGCAAATTAAATTTAGCAATAAATAAAAACGATTAATATACTATGGCAAAGTAGGGTTTATCCCAGGAATGCACAGTTAAGTAAGCAGTTGAAATTAATTTTAAAAATCAGTCAATGTAATTCACTATATCAACAGACTAAAAAAGAAAAAATCTTAATCATCTCAAATTTTGAAAGAATAAGTGACAAAATTCAATATTAATTCATGATTTTAACTGAAAGATTTCATAAAGTATAAAAGAAGGGAACTTCCTCAATCTGATTAATAGCATCTATGAAAAACCAACTGTTAAGTACAAGTTCTAGGGCAGTAAAGTAAGCCAAGAAAAAGATATAAAAATCATCCAGAATGGAAAGGTAACTAAAACTGTCTTTAATCTTAGATGACATGACATCTATGTAGAAAATCCTACAGAATCTACAAAAAGCCATTAGGATAAGAGTCTCTCAACCTCATTGGATATAAGATCAATACTTAAATATTAATTGTACTTGTATTTATCAGCAATGAATAATTGGAAATTGAAATTTAAAAGAATACCATTTTAATAGCATCAAAATTATGAAAAACTAAAGGGATGACTTTGACAAAAGATGTGTAAGATCTATAGGATGAAAACCAAATATCAGTGAGACAAAAGTTTTTAAATACCAAATAAATGAAGACCTAATAAATGCAAAGATTACACAGCGCTCATGGATCTGTATTCAGACTAAGTACAGTAAAGATGTCAATTCTCCCCAGATTAACCTATAAATTCAGGAAAATTTCAATCAAAAGTCCTGCAAACTTTTTATGGGATAGAATGACAAGCCAACTCTAAATTTATATGAAAATGTGAAAGAACGTTGAAAAAAAAAAAAGTTAGACCAACTCATACTACTTAATTTCAACACTTATTATAAAGCTTCAGTGAAAAAGACAATGTGGTATTGGCCTAAAGACAGAAACACAGATCAAAGGAAAAGAAATATCCAAAGTATGGAATGGAGAACAGAGTCCAGAAATAGATACACATATATATGGTCATTAATTTTCAATAAAGGTGAAAAGGAAATTCAAAAGAAAAAAGATAGTTTTTTCAACAATTACTGCTGAAACAATCAGTATGCATAGGAAGAAAACAACGCTTTTCCAGTAACTCATACCATATATAAACATTAACTCAAAATGTATCATAGATTTTGTATGAAACCTAAAATTTTAAAACTAGAACAGAAAACATACAAAATCTTTGTGACCTGGAGTTGGGCAAATAGTTCTCATATTTAAACATAAACCATAAAGGAAAACTTGATAAAATGGAGTTAATCAAATTCAAAATTTATGTTTTCCAAAAGATACCACTAAGAAAATGAAAAGACAAGTGTGCAGGAAAAGGGTTAACTCAGCAGGCCCAGGTTAGGAAAACTTTGCACATTATCAAGAAAGGCTGGTAATTCAGGGTCACCTCCCAGAAGATGAACTCTGAGCCCTTGGGATTATTCTGTCAAATAAAGAATGTTTATGTTATGCCTAGAGCCTTGCATCACATGGCACCAGTTTGATTAGGTAGTTTATCCTAACTATATGATCTGTGGTAAATGCACTTTTACTCTGGCGGCTGTAGTCTGAATAGCTAAGGGCAGTCACAAAGGTGCTGCATGCAATATGTGACTGACTCCCAGTAAAAATCCTGGACAACAGTCTTGATTGAGCTTTCCTGGTTGATAACTCATCACATGAATTGTCACACACAGAAGCCAGGAAAATTAAGTAAATCATGCAACTCTGCTGGGAAAGAACTCCTGTAAGATTATCCTACGTATCTTTTTCCTTTGTTCATTTTAATGTGTCTTCTCACTTTGATAAACTACAGCCAAGCATACAGCAGTTCTTCTGTGTCCCTGTGAGCCTATTCCACAAATCATTAAGCCTGATGGTGGTCTCAGGGAAAACTCTAATACAACTAGCATCACAAATGGGATTTGCTATAATGACTCCTGCTAGCCGAAACATGGTGGGAAAAGGAAGGAGCACAGGGTGAATGATGAACTTTGATGCCTGATGGTTACTAAGTCACCAATGGTATAAGACAACAGCTGAGCTGTGATAAGTTACTGAAGGTATTAATTACCAGTGAAATTTATAAATGATAGAACAAAATTCCATAGAGCTGGCTCACTGAATACATAAGGAAATGTAAACTAATGAGAAGCAAGCTAAATATACACTCCCTTTCTTATTTTTAGCTGTAATAGTTAAAATGGAAGTAGTGTTGGGACAAATACTGGCACTGCATCAAGTCTGGATTTTGGCCAGTCTAAGCTACAATTGCTAGCCTAAGGGCTGCTACCAAAGGGAAAAATTATGCTAGGTCATTATGACATGGATCATTTTAAATTCTTATAATGGAAATTTGGTAGACCTTTTCAATGTAAAGAATCACTATCTTTCATTCTGAGAAAATATTCATGTATAATTTATTTCTTCCCTTCCATTTGTTAATACTCTGTAACTTCTAATAGTCAAATTTCATAATTCTTCTCTAGTTTTCTATTATTCCAATTTTCCTTTTCTTTCCTTCCTGACTTACTCTTTGGTTTCCATGGCTATAATTACCAACTTTTTGTGTGTGTTTTCATTTTAGCTATCATGTTTTCATTTATAAGGGTTCTTTTGTGTTCTCTGCTTCTTTTAAAAAGTAACAGCTTACTCAAAGAACTGGAAAAAGAAGAACAGACCAACCCCAAACCCAGCAGAACAAGGGAAATTAATAAGATCAAATCAGAACTTAATGAAATTGGCAACAGGGAAACTGTACGGAAGATTAATAAAACAAAAAGTTGGTTCTTTGAAAAAATAAACAAAATTGACACACCCTTGGCTAAACTTACAAAAAACAGAAAAGAAAAATCTCTAATAATATCCATCAGGAAAAAAAAAGGAGAAGTTACAACCGATGCCGTGGAGATTCAAGATATAATTTATGAATATTACAAAAACCTTTATGCACA
>NW_012155284.1:14767787-14769267 GCF_000956105.1 Propithecus coquereli | reverse complement strand
AAAAGATCATGTAACTAATAGTTGGCAAAAGTTAAGACAAGACTCATGAGTCTTGATAAATTTTACCTTTTTTTCATTTATATTTCATGTAACATAAAAAAGAAAATACTTTCTCCTATTTGAAAAACCTAGAAAACAAAATGAATACCTTGACTCAGAAAATGGCATGATCTTATTTTTCAATTCATCGTGTAGTACATTAAGAGATTCCATTATCTGTTGCTGTTCATCCAACCATTGTTGCTCCCTTTAAACACGGAAATACAAAACAAAACAAACAATATCCAAATAAAACTTTAAAGGCCAATTCAATATATATCAATCATTAATAGTAATTGTAATATAAATATACCTTTCCAAGTCTTCCTTTAACGTTTCATTCTTTGACTGAATAGTGGATAGTACCATTTCAAGATCATGTCTCAATTTTTGGAACTAGAACAAAATAATTCAAATTAATCGCTTAGTCTTTAATACTGTAAATAGTTTCATTTCTGAATGATAGTGAAATTTACATATTAGTCTAGGATACCTACATTCAGACATCAATAGTAAAAAAGCCTAGCAGAAAGGGTTTGAAAGGGTAAATATAAAGTAGGTGTTAAGTTTTTGCTAACATTTCATGGTTAAATACAAAAATATAAGAAGGGGTTTTGAGAAGTATATTTTAATTTCATACTGAAAGGCAAATTAATGGTGTGTTTTCAGTAATCAGGTAGATTAGGTATCTTTCCTAAGGAAACTACACAAACTACACTTCATTCAATATTTACTCAATCAATTATTCAATCAATATTTATTACCCAGTTATTGACTACCAGGCATTGCTGAAGGAGGCAGGGATGTAAAGGTAAAAAAAACAAAGAGGAGAATCCAGACAAACAACATATAATTCTAGTGATGATAAGTGCCATGAAGAAAAAATAAATCAAAATAAAAGTAAAGGCATGAGGAGCAAGAAATGGTTGCTTTAGGTAGCAAGATACGGAAAAACCTCTCTGATCAAGTAATATTTGAATAGCAGAGAAAGAACACAAAGGGAAAACCATGTTATTATCTAACAAAAGAATGTTCCAAGGAAAGGGAATGGTTAGTAAAAAGGCCAAGAGGCATAAGTGTGCTTGAGGCATTTGAGGAACAACAAAGATTACTAAGGAGAATTACAATAAACTCTGGCATTTATCTAATGTCCTTTTGTTTCTAAAACATATTAGCTAGCGTTCCATTCTTCTGATCTCAAGGGTTTCCATTAGTTTTTTCTAAATCTAAATCAGTGATAAGTTAAAGATGTATATTATAAACCCTAAAGCAACTATAAAAAAAAAAAAAGAGAAAATAACTAATAAACCAATAGGGATAATAAAATGGGTTTATTTTTAAAAATACACAATTAGGCCACGGGCCTATAATTCCAGCACTTTGGGAGGCTGGGATGGAGAATTGCTTGAGGCCAGGAGTCCAAGACCAGCCTGGGTAACAT
>NW_012155284.1:14662208-14756577 GCF_000956105.1 Propithecus coquereli | reverse complement strand
TGCTGGTGGGACTGCAAACTAGTGCAACCTCTGTGGAAAGCAATATGGAGATACCTTAAAGAGATACAAGTAGAAGTACCATTTGATCCAGCAATCCCATTACTGGGCATCTACCCAAAAGAAAAAAAGTCGCTCTATGAAAAAGACACCTGCACCCGAATGTTCATAGCAGCACAATTCACAATTGCAAAGATGTGGAAACAACCCAAATGTCCATCAATACATGAGTAAATTAATAAACTGTGGTATAAGTATGCCATGGAGTACTATTCAGCTTTAAGAAACAATGGTCATATAGCACCTCTTGTATTCTCCTGGAAAGCGCTGGAACACATTCCACTAAGTGAGGTACCCCAAGAATGGAAAAACAAGCATCACATGTACTCACCATGAAATTGGTATTAGCTGATCAACACTTAAGTGCATATATAAGAATGACATTTATTGGTTGTTGGGCAGGGGGAGGGGAGAGGAGGGGACAGGCATATGCACAAACAATGAGTGCGATGTACACCTCCCGGGGGATGGACACACTTGGAGCTCGGACTTGGGGGGGAGGGGTGGCAAGGGCAACATACGTAACCTTAACATCTGTACCCCCATAACATGCTGAAATAAAAATAAATAAATAAATAAGAAAAATAAAATATATTATTCCTTGGGGGAAAAAACAAAAAGTAACAGCTTTATTGAGATATAATTCACGTAACATACAATTCACCCAGTTAAAGTATACAAGTCAATGGTTTTTAGCATATTCACAAGAATCATGCAAACATCACTATAATCAATTTTGGGACATTTTCACCACCCAAAAAAGAAATCCTGTCAGTAGTATCCATTAGCAGTCATTCTCCATATCCTTTCCAAACACCCAGCCTTATGTAACAAGCAATCTACTTTCTGTGTCTATAGATTTGCCTATTATGAACATTTCATATAAATGGAATCATACAGTTATGTGGTCACTATGGTTTGAATGTGTTTCCCAAAAGTTCACATTGGAAATTTAGTTGTCATTGCAGCAGTGTTAGTAGGTGAGGTCTTTGGGAGGTGATTGGGTCTTGAGGGCTCTGCCTTCGTGAATTGATTAATGTCATTACTGGGGGAGTGGGTTAGTTATTATGGGAGTCCAGCCCCTTTTCCTGTCAGTCTCTCATGCTCACTTCTGCCTTCACTCTACCATCATGTTATAACACAGCAAGAAGGTCCTCCTTCACCAGATGCCAGCACTATGCTCTTAAATTTCCCGCCTCCAGAAGTGGAGGTGAATGAACTTCCTTTTTTTATAAATTACAGTTTGTGGTATTCTCATATAGCAGCAGAAAATAGACAAGGGCAGTGTCCCTTTGTGACTGGTTTCTTTTAATCAGCATAATGTTTTCAAGGTACATCCATATTTTAGCATATTGTCAGTACTTCATTTCTTTTTATTGTTACATAATGTGCCACTGTATGGATATATCACATTTTTTCATTCATCAGTAGATGGATATTTGAGTCTTTCCCCCTTTTTGCCTATTAGGAAAAATGATGCTATGAACATTCATGTGCAACTTTTTTATGGACACATACGTGTTTTCATTTCTCTTAGGTATATTATATGTAGGAATGAAACTGCTGGGTCATGTAGTAATTTTTTCATCTTTTGAGGAACTTTCAGACTGTTTCCCAAAATGGCTATACCATTTTACATTTGCACCAGTAGTATATTAGTGTCCTAATTTCTCTACATCTTCACCAACACATTATTTCCTGTTTTTTATTATAGCCATCTCAGGGAGTGTAACATGGTCCTTTTTAAAAATTGGCATTCTGTTATTTTTTCTTATCCCTTGGAGGGTATTATTTCTTTAAATTCTAATTGGTCCCCTGAATTATCTCTCCTTGGGGTTCACCTTTGTTCAATTGTTTGGATTTCAACTGTTTCGGAGGCATTTCACAGATGTTTATGATCCTTGTCTGGACATTCATATTTGAAACTCAAAAATTTACTGAAAACTCTGTGTTTATGAATGGGGCTTTTTGATGTGGCCACCCTGCTTTTTCAGTAGGGATCCTCATATATTATTACTTATAGATATTTTCTCTTGGGTCATTTTGTTTACCCAGAGAAGATTATTATATCTCATGTCTGAGGCCAGTTTATACCAGACTACAGGACCTCTGCAGACAGGGCGAAGGAAGGATCCGGTAGTTCCACCATGCAATATAAAACTGTTAACCTAATCTTTCTGACTTTTGACCTGTATGCCACTCCTACCAACACCCAACCTGGTGTTCTGAGTCGAGAGCCTCACTAGTTCAACCTTGTCTCCCTATGATGTACTTCTAGTTTTCAAGTGTGTGGGTAAAAAATTGGCTGCTTGATTGTAAAAGAAAGTTACCTAAGAAGGTCTAACCATCTATATTCTGACTTTAAAAGAATCTCCTTTTTTTTAGCTCCATACTTGAATTCTGAAGTTTTGCAGTACCAGCTTCCTTCTGTAAACCAAAAATAAAATCCCGAGCCCCCCACCAACTGAATAGACCCCCTCTTGGCCAAGGGGACCCCAGAAAAATCTTAAAACTGAGCTTTTGGCCACAAAGGGAAGGGAGGTCAGACATGCTCCTTATACTTTCTCCCTTTTGGAGTTTAGACACACCAGCATTAATGTTAAAATAGAAATCATAAGACTAACAAAACAGATTTTTTGTGGCAATAAGATATTAAATGAAAACAAAACCTAAGACCATGCAAGGCAAAGGTTAAGTAAGGCCTTCCAAACCATAAAATCTCATTGAGTTTTTTTTACTAACCTGGTATAATATGGCTTACTTTCCAACCTCACTGTGATATGGCATCACATGATAGGAAACTCCCTTATCTTAACTCAAGCATTCCTTTCTACAGACTCTCAAGTCTTTACACAAAGCTTTATTTCTTAAACCAGTTACAAATCAAAGAATCCCTGGACCCACTTATAATCTGTAAGCCCCAGCTTTGTAAGCCCCTGCCTTTTAGGATGAATAATATATACCTTCTAGGTATTAATTTATGATTTTACCTACAATTCCTGTTTCCATGAATGTATAAAATCAAACTGTAACCTGACTGCCTTGTGCATATTCTCTCAAGAACTCTTGAGATTGCAAAGCTCCGGGCCTCAGTCACTCACATTAGGCTCAAAATAAACCTCTTTAAATTATTTTACAGTTTGGTTTTTACTCTTAACATTTCAAATCCCAAGCCTTTCTTCAATTCTGTGGGGCAGATAATCTCTTTTTTCATTAGTATTTCTGTCTCTAGGCACACAGATACTTATCTCTTTCCATGCTCTACATCCTTGTTAAAATTTTTGTTTGCTTCTATCTTTTCTTCTATATTTTGACCGTATAGAATAAAATTTTTTTGTTTGTTTGTTTTTTGAGACAGAGGCTCACTGTGTTGCCTGGGTTAGAGTGCCGTGCCATCAGCTTAGCTCACAGCAACCTCAAATTCCTGGGCTCAAGCAATCCTTCTGCCTCAGCCTCCCGAGTAGCTGGGACTACAGGCATGCGCCACCATGCCCGGCTAATTTTTTCTATATATTTTCTTTCTATTTTTAGTAGAAACGGGGTCTCGCTCTTGCTCACACTGGTTTCGAACTCCTGAGCTCAAACAATCCGCCCGCCTCGGCCTCCCAGAGTGCTAGGATTACAGGCGTGAGCCACCACGCTCGGCCTAGAATGAAATTTTAAAAACATGTTATTATTGACATTTGAGCTATGTTTTGAGAAGGTGTCATGGTCCCTAGCCCCCCAAAACTCATGTCTTTTTCGCTCCAAAAGTCTTAACTTATTCCAGCATCAACTCAAAAGTCTTAAGTCTAAAATCTCAACTAAATATTATGTAAATCAGACTCAAAGTACAATTCATTCTGAAGCAAACTGATCTCCAGCTGTGAACTTGTAAAATCAAACTTGTTATGTGTTTCTAGAATATGATGGTGGGACACACACAGGAATGACATTTCCATTTCAAAAGGGAGAAACAGAAAAAAGAAAGGGGTAACAGGTCCCAAGGTAAGTACAAAACACAACAGGGTAAACAACAGTAAATCTTAAGATCCCAGAATAATCTTTGGCTCGATGCTGTCTTCCAGGCCTACTAGGGGTGGTGGTCATGCCCCTGCAACTTTGCCCAGCAGGGGTTGGGCCTCCATGGTCCAGGGCATCCCTGCCCCTGCAGTTTGGCCAGATGGCCCCACAGTAGCTCTCTGTCTGGGCTTCACTCCTACAGCATCTCTGTGCCTGGACACCATGTGTCTCCTGGGCTGAGGTCACAAGCCTAAGGCTCTTCTGGGAGGCCCGTTCCTTTGAAACCTACGTGGAGCCACACATTCCCCCTGGCTTGTGCACTTGGCAGGTTAGAAGAGATTTCATCCTCCAGAGGGATGATCACTGCAGCCCACACTACACCTGGGCACATTGAAGCTAAACAATGTAAAGTCTTGGGGCAGCTAAACAATGTAAAGTCTGAGTGTAGGGAGTAGAGGCCACAACGTGAGGCTGGGCAGTGTGTCCTGAAGTCCCATAGGCTCCTGTTTTCCTTATTTTGCATTCTTTCATAGCTCCTAGCTTCAGTTGAAATTGCTGACTAATCTCCTTATCAGGTGGTAATTTGTCCACATCCTTTGAGTTCTTTCCCCAAAAGCCTTTCTCATTCTTTACAATATGGATGAGCTAAGAATTTTTAAAACCTCAGGACTGGAGCTGGTCACTGGAAAGACCAAGGCCTGATTAGAGAATTGGGACTTTCAACCCCATCCCTCAACCTCCAGGGAAGGGAGAAGGGCT
Source organism: Propithecus coquereli (assembly GCF_000956105.1). Classification (NCBI taxonomy): domain Eukaryota; kingdom Metazoa; phylum Chordata; class Mammalia; order Primates; family Indriidae; genus Propithecus; species Propithecus coquereli. Next base: position 14,751,759 of record NW_012155284.1, on the reverse strand, counting down.
GAAGGTTAAGGTGATCATCAATGGCCAATGATTTAATCAATCATGTCTATGTATTGAAGCTTCCATAACAACTCAAAAGGACAGAGTTTGGGGAACTTCTAGATAGCCTGAACATGTGCAAGTTCCTAGAGGGTGGCACACCCAGAAATGGCATGGAAGCTCCATGCCCCTTTCACCAAGACTTGTCCTATGTATCTCCTCCATCTGGCTGTTTGTCTGTATCCTCTTTGTAATATCATTTATAATAAATGAGTAAATTTAAGTGTTTCCCTGATTTTTGTGAGCTGCTCTAGCAAATTAATCAAACCCAAGGAGGGGATCATGGGAACCCCTGATTTATAGCCAGTCAGTCAGAAGTATAGGTGACAATCTACTACTTCCAACTGACATCTGAAGTGGAGGGGCAGTCATGTGGGACTGAGCCCTTAACCTGTGGGATCTTATGCTACCTCCAGATAGGTAGTGTCAGAATTGAATTGAATTAGAGGACACTCAATTGGCGTTCACTGGAGAATCATCTACTTCACAATCTTCCAGAGACTTAGCTGTTGGTGAAAAGAAATCTCCATGTATTTTGGTAACCCAAGATATTGTACTGTATTGAGTGCTGAGACAAAATAGAAAAAACACGTTAGTTTTTTCCTTTCTAGCCTTAGAAACCTGTTTCTGCTTTCTATCTGAAACCTCATCCGAATGGCCTTTTCGTTGCATATTTCTTTCTACCAATATTCTTTTCAAGATTACTCAGGTATTCTCTAAGAAGATTGAAGCTTTCTCTACAGCCCTTATTATCTTCCTGAACCCTCAACAGAATTGCCTTTAAAGGTCTACTCACAGCAACATAGGCTTTCTCTAGCACGCACTTCAAAATTCTTCCAGCCTCTATCCATTACTCAGTTCCAAAGCTGCTTCCACATTTTTGGGTATTTGTTACAGCACCAACTCTCTGTCATAGTCTGTTCAGGCTGCTATAACAAAATATCTTAGACAAGGCAGCTTATAAAAAATAGAAATTTATTTCTCACAATTCTGGAGGCTGGGAAACCCAAGATTCAGTGTCTGGCAAGGGTCTTCTGCCTCGTAGATGGTGTCCAATAGCTGTGTCCTCACATGATGAAAGGGGAGAAGTTTGGTCTTGTGAGCCACTTATAAGAGCATTAATCTCATTTATAATGGCTCTACACTCAGGACCTAATCACTTCCCAAAGGTCCTACCTCCTAATACCATCACACAGAAAATTAGATTTCAGCATATAAATTTTTGAGGGGAGACAAATCGTAGAACGAGAGATACATGTGTGTGGTCATTTAGCTATGATAACATATTGCTTTTATTATGAAATTTAATCAACTAAAAACTAGCTATGAGATCAAGGTTTACATATTAACCATGAACTTTAGTAACAGTTCTGATATAAAAATTGAGTTTAAAATTCAAGTATTTAAAAATATTCTGTTTCATAAAACATAATTAAAATAAAAACAGAAAATTTAAAATGGTTATAGAGTAGTCTCATTCAATCTGTGTCATGAACTTATCTAAAATAGCTTTAGTTATAAATTAGTTGGGGTTACCACAAATTCATCAAGTGACTTACCTCTTCTTTTGCTAATGTTACCAAAATATCTTCAGTCAGGGGAATTACTACAAAAAAACAAAACACAATTATACATATGTTCAGTTAATTCTCAAAAATTAAGAATTTGATCCAAGGGACACCGAAGACAAGAAAAAAAAATCAAGAATTTGATTTTGTGATTTTCTAAGATAACCCTTTCCCTCTCCATTTATTTTTTGAGACAGGGTCTCACTCTAGCCTAGGCTACCGTGCAGCAGCATCATCACAGCTCACTGCAGCCTCCAATTCCTGGGCTCAAGCAATTCTCCTGCCTCAGCCTCCCAAGTAGCTGGGACTACAGGTAGAGGCCACAACACCTAGCTAATTTTTTTTAATTATTATTTTTTGTAGAGATGATGTCTCACTATAGCCCAGGCTGGTCTCGAACTCCTTGCCTTAAGCAATCCTCCCACCTTAGCCTCCAAAAGTGCTAGGATTACAAGTATTGAGCCACTGTGTCCAGCCTTCCTCTCCATTTATATATTACATACTTTTTTATGAAATGTGTGCAGTTTTTATAAAATTATTTTTAATTAACACCTTTGCACATATAATTTAGATAAATTTTTATCACATTTATGTACTTTGTTTTTAGTGCCTTTTTTCCTGTTGTTTTTCCAAACCCTCAAAAGCAAAGTTAACAGTCAACAGTGTTCCTCAAATATTCTTCTCTGTAGTCATATGATCCTATGTATACAAACATATATATGTATATATACACACATATATACATATACATAAAAGGGTTATTATTTTTATCATTGCTGGTTTTACAATGGGATCATATCATACATATTATTCTCGTCTTGCTTTCATGCAACAAAATCCCTATGGAAACCATTTCTATTCATTTGGTATAATATAATTCATAATTTTTAATGGTTGTATAATATTACACAGAGTGAACATACCATAATGTACTAATTCCCCTACTGACTGAACGTTAATGTTGTCACTAGTTTTTCAGTACAGCAAACAAGGAAGCAGTAAGCATAGTTTTATTATGCTTTATGTATTGGTGCTTCCATTTCCATAGAAGAGGTTCCCAGAAATGGAATCACACAGAATAAAATGTGTATTTTGAATTTTAATAGAGGATGTCAGATTCTTTTCTAGAAACATTTCTCTGAGCAATAAAGAAAAAACAGGAAAAGATATTATAAACTGTTGTAAAATTTTTGCCAGTCTGATGAGAAGTGAATTTTTAATTTTATACAGCAAAATTTAGTAAGTGTTCAATCTTTAAACTAGAAAAGTTTCCTTTCCTAATTAAGTGCCATTTGAAAATTCTTAAATGATATGCTACTGAAAACTTTCAAAGGCATCTGTTATTCTAGAGAGCCTTCTAACAAGAAAGAGCTTTTTACACGTACTTCATAGATAGGTTTTATAGTAGAACTGGTATAGGCAGCTCCAGCATGGCTACTAAATGATTTTAATAAATGTAATGAGAATGGTTCTAAGAATACAAAGTTGAAAAAAATCTCCCTCTTGGCCGGGCACAGTGGTTCAAGCCTATAATCCTAGCACTCTGGGAGGCTGAGGCAGGAGGATCACTTCAGGTCAGGAGTTTGAGATCAGCTCCAGCAAGAGTGAGACCCCGTCTCTACTAACAATAGAAAAATTAGCTAGGCATGGTGGTGCACACCGGCAGTCCCAGCTACTCGAGAGGCTGAGGCAGGAGGATCACTTGAGCCCAGGAGTTTGAGGTTACCGTGAACTAGGCTGACATGATGGTACTCTAACCCGGGCAAAAGAGTGAGACTCTGTCTCAAAAAGAAGAAAAAAAAAATCTCCCCCTTGGCCACTGTGGCAAAGAGTAACATTTCAACATTCATTCATTCATTTCAAAAAAACACAGTAGGATAGATTCTAAGAACATAAAAAATTTAAAAATCCTTCCAGTGTGGTAGCCTATGTGATCAGTAACCCTATAAAGATAGGTGGGTATAAGGCCACATGGAAGTTGTGTTCAGTGGTACCAGGAGGACAAGATATGTGTGTTAAGAGATGATGATAGTAAGAAAAATAAAAATTAAAAATTCCCTGGTATATAGCATCAAAAAGAATAAAATACTTAAGAATAAATTTAACCTAGGAAGCAAAAGGCATATGCTGAAAACTATAAAATGTAAGTGAAATAAATTAAAGAATACATAAATAAATGGAAATGCCTCCTGTGGTCACGGATTAGAAAACGAATATTGTTAAGATGTCAATACTACCCAAAGCAGTCTATAAATTCAATGCAATCTCTATCAAAATCCCAATGATATCTTTCGCAGAAATAGAAAAATTTTTCCTAAAATGCACATGGAATCTCAAGTGACCCTAAATAGCCAAAACAATCTTGAAAAAGAAGAACAAAGTTGGAGGTCTTATACTTTCAGATTGCAAAACTTATTACAAAGCTACAGTAAGCAAAATAGCTTGGTAAGGGCATAAAGACAAACATACAGATCAGTGGAATAAAATAGTGAACCCAGAAATAAACCCTCACATATATGGTTCAAATGATTTTTGATAAAGGTGCTAAGACAATTCAATGGAGAATGAACATTGTTTTCAACAGATGATATTGGGAAAACTGGGCATACATGTGCAAAGGAATGAAGTTGGACCCTTTCTTAACACCATATCCAAAAATTAACTCAAAATGGATCAAAGACCAAAACCTAAGGGCAACACTATAAAACTCTCAGAGGAAAACATAGGGCAAAAGCTTCATGACATTGGATTTGGCAATGACTTCTTGGATATGTCACCAAAAGCATAGGCAAACAACAGAAAAAAAGGATAAACTGTACTACATCAAAATTTAAAACTGTGCATCAAAGGAAACAATTAACAGAGTGAAAAGGCAATCTACAAAATGGGAGAAAACATTTGCACGTATATCTAATAAAGAGTAAATACCCACAATAAATAAAGAACTCCTACAAGTCAATAATAGAAAACCAAAAACCTAATTAGGTTTTTCAAAGGATTTGAATAGACTTTTCTCCAAAGAAGATATATAACTGGCCAAGAAGTAAATGAAAAGATGCTCAATCACTTATCACTAGGTAAATAAAAATCAAAACCACACTAAGATATTACCATACCTGCTAGGATAGTGTCTTAGTCTGTTTGTGCTATTATAACAAAATACCACAGGCTGCGTAATTTATAAATTATAGAAATTTATTAACTATTTCTCACAGTTCTAGGAAGTTGGGAATTCCAAGATCGAGGTTCCAGGAGATTCAGTGTCTGATAAGGGCTTGTGCTCTGCATCCAAGATTATCTTCTTGCTGTGTCCTTACATGGTGGCAGGCAAAAGGGGAAAAGGAGGAAAAAGACTGGGATGCTTCTTGAAATCTCTTTTATAAGGTCATTAGTCACCTCTTAACGGCCTCACCTTTTAATACTGTCATAATGATGATTAAGTTTTAAAATATGCATTTTGGAGGACACATTTAGAACACAGCAGATAGCTACTATCAAAAAAAACAAAAAGCAACAAGTGTTGGCAAGGATGTGGAGAAACTGAAACCATTGTGTACTTTTAGTGGGATTGTGATATGGTGCAAACACAATGGAAAACAGTACAGTGGTTCCTCAAAAAATTAAAAACAAATCAGCAGACAAACAAAACCATTAAAAAGTGGGCAAACAACATGAATAGATAATTTCAAAAGAAGATATACAAACGGCCAACATAAAAAAATCCTCAACATCACTAATAATCAGGGAAATGCAAATTAAAATCACAATGAGATATCATCTTATCCCTGTCAGAATGACCATTATTAATAAGTCAAAAAACAATAGATGTTGGTGCAGATATGGTGAAAGGGAATGCTTATATGCTGTTGGTGGGAGTGTAAATTAGTACAACCTCTATGGAAAACAGTATGGAGATTCCTTAAAGAAATAAAAGTAGACCTACAAGTAGATCCAGCAATCCCACTACTGGGTATCTTCCCAAAGGAAAAGAAATCATTTTATCAAAAAGACAGCTATACCCTAATGTTTACTGCAGCACAATTCACAACCGCAAAGATATGGAACCAACCTAAGTGCCCATCAACTGATGAGTAGATAAAGAAAATGTGATATATGTATACCATTGAGTATTACTCAGCCATAAAAAGGAATGAAACAATGTCTTATTACAGCAACTTGGATGGAACTAGAGACCATTACCCTAAGTGAAGTATCTCAGGAATGGAAAAACAAATATCACATGTTCTCACTTATAAGTGGGAGCTAACCAATGGGTATATATGGTGATAAAGTGGTCTAAGGGACATTGGGAACAAAGAAAGAGGGAGCGGAAAGGTGGGAGAGGAATAAAAAATTGCCTATCAGGTACCATGTACACTATTCTGGTGACCAGTACACTAAAAGCCCTGACTTCAGCATTATGCAATTTGTCCACATAACAAAAAACAATTGTTACCCCCTAAATATATTGAAATAATAAAAAACAAACAAAAAACTCAATACAAACTAAAAAAAAAAAAAAAAAAAACAATGAAAACACCACTACCATGGGATCTAGTATTTTCACTTCTAAGTATATATTCAAAAGAACCAAAAGAGGGCCTCAAAGAAATATTTGCAGACCCATGTTCACAGCAGCACTCACACTCACAGTAACCAAGACATGGAAGAACGAACAACAGAATGAACAAAAACATGGAATGAAACTACCATAAATCCTACAGTCACAGGAAATAAATCCTGTCAACAACTTGAGGAAGCTTGGAAGTGGCTCCCTCCTCAGTTAGGTCTTTGATGAGAATCTCTTATTGCAGCCTTGAGATCCCTAAGCACAGTACCTAGCTAAGCTATCTAGACTACTACCCACAGAAACTGAGATAATAAATGTCTGCAGACTCCTGACCTACAGAAATTGTGAGAAAAATGCATATTATATTAAGCCATTCCAAAAAAAGCAAACAAGACTGGAAAAATGTTGATAATTGTAGAAGCTGATCTCTGAGTATACTATTATTAAATATATTACTCTCTTAACTTTTCTTTATGTTTGAAAACTTCTATAATTAGAAAAGAAAATTATGGTCAAGATATAAAAAGACTATTAATAATAATCTAATGGATTGGTGATGAAAACTTGAAGTAAATCTGAGGCAGTAGAACTCAATATTTGACTAGCTATATGTCAAATATGAAAAAGGAAAAGTCTAGGAGGACTCTTAAATTTATAGCTGATCAAACAGATTCCATTCAATGGGTCAGGGAACAGAAAAGGTCAGTTGATGAATCTGACATCTACAGAATATTTTAGAAAAGATATCTAGGAGGAACAAAGATATTTTGACTTTGATGTTACAGAGAAGTCTGGTTTGAATAGATAGATAGATAGATAGATAGATGGATAGATTGATTTGAAAGTTGTTATGGGCCAAATTGTGTCCCAATTCTCAAATGCATTTTGTTAAAATCCTAACCCCCAGTACCTTTTAATGTGACTGTATTTGGACTCAGGTATTTAAAGAGGTAATTACATTAAAATTAGGTCATTAGGGTGGGCCCTAATCCAATATGATTGGTGTTCTTATAGGAAGAAGAGAAGAGATTAGGACACACAGAGATGACCACATGAAAACACAGGAAGAAGATGGCCATCTAGAAGCAAAGGAGAGAGGCCCTCTGAAGAAACCAATGAACTTTACTGACACCTTGATCTTGAACCTGTATCTTCCAGAATTATAAGAAAATAAATTTTTGTTGTTTAAGCCACCCAGTCCATAGTACTTTGTCATGACATCCTCAATAAATTAATACAGAAGTTATTATTATAGATATAACACATTTTAAAAGAGAACAGAAAATATAATACACATATAACATATAGGTTAAAAAGTGAAAACAGCTGAGCACAGTCCTCTGGAGAACACCAACATTTTAACAGCTCAGTATGAGCAGCCAACAGCCTTTGAGATGTTAAGTATAGGATATACAGTCAAAGTCAAATAAAAATCACAAGTGTATACCACTACATATCTACCAAAAATCCTAAACTTAAAGATTAACAGGTAGATGATGTTGTGGGCATTGGTATGGAGATAGGGAATAAAGCAAGAGTGTGGATGAAATTGTCTAGGAAGTTAATGAGAAGAGAAGATAGCCTAGGACCACTCCTTTGGGAATTTCAATAACTAAGGTAGAGAATGACAAGCCTGCAAAGGAGACTAAGAAGAGAAGTGGGGGGCAGGGGATTAAAGGAAAGGAGATAGAGGTGGAGGAGAAAGAAGAAAAGAGACATATAGAAAAAGAGGATGCAATCCATATGTTAATAGAAAACTAAACACAGGCATCCATTAGAGATAGTTCAAGTTTGGTTCCAGATCACCATACTAAAGGTAATATCACAATAAGGTGAGTCACATGAATATTTTAATTACCAGTGCAAATAAGATATTTTTATATTTTACTATGGTCTATTAAGTGTGCAATAGCATTACATCTAAAAAATATATTAATATATACCTTAATTAAAACATACTTTATTGCAAAAAAGTGCTAACAGAGATGCCTACTCTGAGCCTTCAGCAAGTTATAATCTTTTTGCAGGTAGAAGGTCTTGCCTCAGTGTTGATGGCTACTGACTGATCAGGGTGGTGGTTGCTGGAGGTTGGGGTGGCTATGGCAATTTAAACAAATAAAACTACACTGAAGTTTGGCACGATTGGCTCTTCCTTTCACAAAAGGCTTCTCTGTAGCATGTGATAATGTTTGATAGTATTTTACCCGCAGTAGAACTTCTTCCAAAATTGGAGTCAATGTTCTCAAACCCTGCCATTGCTTTATCAACTGAGTTTATGGAATACTATAACCTTTGCTCTCATTTCAACCATTTTCACAGCATCTTCACCAGAAGTAGATTCCATCTCCACAAACCACTTCTTTGTGCATCCATAAGAAGCAACTCCTCATCCATTCGAGTTTTATCATGAGATTGCAGCAATTCAGCCACATCTTCAGGCTCCACTTCTAATTCTAGTTCTCTTGTTGTTTCTACCACATCTGTAGTTCCTTCTTGCACTACAGTCTTGAATCCCTCAAAGTCATCCATGAGAGTTGGAATCAACTTCTTCCAAACTCCGGTTAATGTTGATATTTTGACATCACCCACCCCTATGAATCATGATTGTTCTTAACAGCAACTAGAATGGTGAATCCTTTCCAGAAAGAAGATTTTCAATGTACTCTCCCCAGGTCCATCAGAGAAATCACTATTTATGGCAACTATAGCCTTAGGAAATGTATTTCTTAAATAATAAGAGTTGAAAGTCAAGATTAGTCCTTGATCCATGGGCTGCAGAATGGATGTTGTGTTAGCAGGCATGAAAACAAAATTAATCTCCTTGTATATCTCCATCAGAACTCAAAGTGACCAAATACATTGTCACTGAGCAGTAATATTTTCAAGAGTGGGCTTAAAATATTCAGCAAACCATACTGTAAGTAGATGTGCTGCCATCCAGGCTTTGTATTTCCATTTACAGAGCACAGGCGGAGTAGATCTAATATAATTCATAAGGGCCCTAGGACCGCTGGAATGGTAAATGAGCAATGGCTTCAACTTGAGGTCACCAGCAGTATTATTAGCCCCTAACAAGAGAGTCAACCTATCCTTTGAGGCTAGGTACTTACTTCTATCTAGGTGTTAAAGTCCTAGAGGGTACCTTCTGCCAAGAAGCTGTTTTGTGTACATCAAAAATCTGTTGTTGAGTATAGCCATCTCTATTAATTATTTTAGCTAGATCTTCTGGATAATTTGTTGCAGCTTCTACATGAGTACTTGCTGCTTCATCTTGCATTTTTATATTATGGAGATGGCTTCTTTTCTGAAACCTCAGGAAATGACCTCTGCTAGTTTTAGACTTTTCTTCTGTAGCTTCCTCACCTCTCTCAACCTTCACAGAATTGAACAGAGCTAGGGTTTTTTTCTGGATTAGGCTTTGGCTTAATGTTATGGCTGGTTTGATCTTCTATCCAGACCACTTGAAACTTTCTCCATATCAGCAATAAGGGTGTTTCACTTTCTTATCAGTTTTGTGTTCACTGCAGTAGCACTTTTAATATTCTTCAAGAATTTTTCCTTTGTATTCACAACTTGGCTGACTGTTTGGTGCCAGAGTCCTAGCTTTTGGCCTCTCGATGTGCCTTCCTCATGAAGCTTATGCATTTCTAGCTTTTGATTTAAAATGAGATGTGTGACTCTTTCTTTCACATGAATACTTAGAAGCCACTGCAGGGTTATTAATTGCCCTAACTTCAGTAGTCTTGTATCTTAAGGAATAGGGAGGACCGAGGAGAGGGAAAGAGATGGGAATGACTGGTCAGTGGAGCAGTCAAAATACACACAACATTTATTGATTAAGTTTGCTGTTTTATATGGGCATGGTTTGTGGTTCCTCAAAACAATGACAACAGTAATCACAGATCATCATAATTTAAAAGTTTGAGATATTGTGAGAATTACCAAAATGTGACACACAGACATGAAGTGAGTGCATGTTGTTGAAAAAATGGCGCCAACAAACTTACTCAATACAAGGTCGCCACAAATCTTCAATTTGTAAAATCGCAATATTTGCAAAGTGCAATAAAGCGAGGTATGCCTGTATAGACATATATATTGCATCCAGAAACTTAAGCTTTATAATAAAAAAAATTTACTATTTGAGTATTACAACAACAAATTTTTACATCATCTTCTATTTCACAACTAAAGGCAAAACCACAGTTGGCACCAGTTGGACAACATAAGAGATAGCATATGAACTATTTGGTCCTTTTGTAAATAAGTATCTAAAATAAGGTAACTTTTCTCATCCACTAGGAAAGTTTCATTCATTAAGAAACGATTTATTAAATTATCACATGTACCCCAAAACTGTATACATCTATTATGTATGCATCAATAAAAAATAATGTCCAAAAAAGGTGAGGTTGCATTTAAAAAAGAAAAGAAACAATTCACCATTTCTACTGAACATGAGGATAAAATGATGACTGTGATAGGTCTCCATAATCAAGATTATTATAATCTAATGTTAAACAGATATGTTTATCTATAATAATAAAATTAGTGCAAAATAACACATACAAAGAAAAACATGGAGTGGCTTCTTAATATCAACAGAATTTAGGCAATTTTAAGAAAGTCAAATGGATCTTGCAATTCTTCTTGTGATCATTAAATTAATTTTCCATTAATTTGTTTAGAAAAATACAAATCTAAAAATAAGAATCTTACTTTCAGGGGTTTCTTTTTGCCATTGTCTGAGTTCAGCGGTCAAACATTTCACTTGCATAATTAATAATGATAGCTAAACAAAAAGAATGAGAAAATAAAACAAAGTTATTTCCTGTGGAATATTCATAGCTATTCGTAGAGGAGAATATAAACATTTTTAATACTTTAATATTCATTCCTAACATAAATGGCAAAATAGCCACCTCTAATCTATAAAAGATTGTCACCACTAACAGAATTCTGCTTTAAACCATGCTAATTGTAACTCATAAGCTGCCTGTTATAGCAGTAATATACTATTAAAAAATGGAAATTCTTTACCACTCAAAAAATTTAAGTATGTTTATTTCCTCAGTAAATATACCTTAAAATAAAAAAAGATATGATTCTTACCACATTTTTTAGACAAATTTCTTTCAAATGTGTTCTTTTTCTTCCCTATGCCCTTTCAGAAAAATTATAACTGTTTTTAGCTAAGTAGCTAAAAATAAATTTTAACACATACACGAAGATAATTATAAAAGAAGATTGGTTCCATAAGCCACATATAAAAACCAGGTTTACTTAGCAATAGTTTGTAAACTGTATACCCCTTGGCCAAAGATAAATTAGGGTGTGTATATTTATGGTATCAGGAGACTCCACTTATTTTACTCTTGATAATTACAAATCTACAGGAAAATCTGTTGACGGATTAGATCATAAAATTAAACTCTATTTGGGTTTAAAGTTAAATTTCGGAATGTTTTTAGTCTTCCATGTATAGTTCTTAGTGGTACTCAGATCAAAATTTCACATTTCAAAAATGCAATGGGTATTACTGTAGTATTTACACTATAAGGACATCTTTTACAACCCACAATAGCTCAAACACCCTGTTCCATATCATAAAATTGCTTGTTAAAATATATCAGAAAAAAATAAACGTAAAGTCTCTTTTAAAGCTTTATATAATTATACAAAAATGCATTTACATGTATTTTAAATATCTACCAAAGATAAGTTTAACTTTTTTCACAGATAAGGATGTGAAAAAGATTTTTGTGAACTGTATATAAAGCAATTTATAAATGTTATTACTAGGAAATGACAGCAAATTTTTAAAAAGTATTTGAACTAGGCAAAACTATCATAATGATAAGGAGTCCATACCACTTCTACTCATATCAGGTTGAAACATGAAATTTATAGGTTAAAAATTCATCTTTAACCTATAAATAACAGTTAATTTCATATAGTTCAACCTCATACTATATTGATGAAACACAGCTTTTAGCTTGCCAAAGCCCAGTAAGGCAACATCCAAATATTACTTTTCTAGCTATAAAATTAAACACTTTCAAAAAGAAAATAACAGTAGTATTTCTAAAGTAATTTAAACAAAAAAATGTGAAAAACCTTGCCATTTTCTCTGTTAACATACCTAGCATCTTGCTTTAGAAAGTGGATTGAGTTTCAATATTGAGGGGGTTGTTTTGGGTTTTTCTGTTTTTTGAGGCAAAGTCTCACTCTGTCGGCTAGGCTAGAGTGCAGTAGCATCATCATAGCTCATTGCAACCTAAAACTCCCGGCTCAACCAATCTTCTGCCTCAGCCTCCTGAGTATCTAGGACTACAGGTGCACGCCATTGCACACTCCACACTGCCTTGCCCAATATTGAAGTTTTAAAGTTAACGGGTATGCAGAAGAGTTAACAAACCAGACCTGAGACTGCTATCCTTAGAAAGGTCTGCTTGCAAGATTGGCCCATGGCTGGCATATGGAAACCTGGATTTCAAGATGGTTCCCACGAAACAAACCAATAAGAATGGCTCTGTGTGCCTAGAGTGTTTGTGCAAAGAATATGGTTTATGCTGGACACCTGCTTTCCTTCCAATAGTCTGATATTTTAGTACTTGCTACGCAGAAGGTGCTTATGTGATCAGCTCCCACTCAAAGCATTGGGCACTAGGTTTCTAACAAGGTTCCCTGGTAGATAACATTTCATACATGTCACAACTCGTTGTTGAGAGAATTAAGCAGGTCCTGTGTGACTGCACTGAGAGAAGACTACTGAAAGTTTGTGCCTGGTTTCCTCTGAACTTCAATCCATGCTCTTTTTCCCTCTGTTGATTTTACTCTGTATCCTTTCGCTGTAATAAATCTCAGCCATGAGTCCAATATACACTTAGTCCTGAGAATCATCAAACCTGTGAGTGGTTTGTGGGGACACTAAACACAATGGGAAACCACATATTGTGGATTCTTTGGATATTGTTATTACTGAACTATGTCAGGACACTGCAGGTTTTCAACTATGTAAGCAGTCCCCGCAATGCCAGTATTTGCCTGACTGCATGAAAATCATTCAGGAAGCTTATAGGACAAATTCCTATTGGTGATTCTGATTCAGTAGGTCTCAAATTCTACAATGTAGGAACCACATTTTCCAAGGAAACCAGGTGATAATTTACCTACTCCATAACACTCTTCCAAACACAATATTCCATGTTACCTTGTACTACACAGATGTATATTTATTGATAGATTTCAAATTTTTTATGGATACAAAAGATGATTTAATTCTTTATCACTAATTTTTAGATTATAGATCTGGTATAATGAGCATTTCCAAAAATAACATGAGTTTTTCCCTTCTTTCTCTCTCTTTCTCATTTTTTATTAAGTATCATTATACTCATGGACTTTTATTTTTTCATATCGTTATAATCAATCAGAGCCATTATTCTTCATGATATCAAATTTGTACAGCAATAGCACCTTCAAATTGGTTCGTCTGTCTTTTGACATGCAACCACTGGGGGAACTTTCTTGGAGTCATCTATATATTTTACTTTGATCTTAGGATCTTTATCAATCATTTTTAATTTTTATACGGTGAAATACATCTAACTTTTCTAATGTCTAGATTTCTTTAAGTCAAGAAATCTCCCCCGATCCCCAGTTTCCACAGATATTCTCCTAACTATTCTTACAAGATTTTTTTGGTAATCCATCTGGAATTTATGTTGTACAGGTTGAACATCCCAAATCTGAAATGCTCCAAAATCTGAAACTTTTTATACACTCACACGACACTTAAAGGAAATGCTCAGTGGAGCATTTCAGAGTTTGGATTTTTAGATTTAGGATGTTCCACCCATAAGAACAGGCAAATATTCCAAAATCCAAAAAAATTCAAAAGCTGAAATACTTTTGTTCCCAAGCATTTCGGATAAAGTGCCAATCTATATATGCTGAAAGATAGAGCTCCAATTTTATTTTCTTCCACATAGATACCTAGTTGTAGCACTATCAATTTAGTAACTAATTCATCCCTTTCTCACAGATTTGAATTATCATCTTTGTCATACAGCAGTCCCCCTTATTTGCAGCTTTGCTTTCTGTAGTTTCAGTTATGTGCGAGCAATCTCAGTCTGAAAATAGTACATCAATAAGATTTTTGAGCGAGACAGAGAAATTACATTCACATAACTTATATTACAGTATTTTCTTATAACTGTTCTATTTTATTATTGTTGTTAATCTGTTACTGTTTCTAATTTATAAATTAAACTTTATCATAGGTATTATGCATAGAAAAAAACATATACATAGGGTTCAGTACTAGCCATGGTTTCAGGCATCCACCAGGGGTCTAGAAACATATTCCCTGTGGATAAGAGGGACTACTGTACAGTTGATCCTTGAACATGGGTTTGAAATGCACGAGTCCACTTATACATGGATTTTGTTCTGCTTCTGCCATCCGAGAGAGCAAGACCCACCACTCCTCCTCCTCCTCCTTCTCAGCATACTCAACATGAAGATGACAAGGATGAAGACCTTCCTGATGATCCATTTCTTCCTAATGAATGGTAAATATAGTTTCTCTTCCTTATGATATTCTTAATCACATTTTCTTTTCTCTAGCTTACTTTATTGGAAAACTACATTATATAATACATATACAAAATATGTGTTAATTGACTATGTTATTAGTAAGGTCAATAGTAGATTGTTAGTAGTTAAGTTTTTGGGGAGTCAAGTTATATTTTACGCATGGTGGCTCACGCCTATAATCCCATGCTTTGGGACGCTGAGGTGGGAGGATTGCTTAAGGTCAGGAGTTCAAGACCAGCCTGGGCAACATAGTGAGATCTTGTCTCTATAAAAAATTTAAAAATGAGCCGGGTGTGCTGGCGTGCACTTGTAGTCCTAGCTACAAGCTGAGGCCGAGGCGGGAGGATGGAGGATTGCCTAAGCCCAGGAGTTCAAGTTCACAGTGAGCTACAGTTGCGCCACTGCACTCCAGCCTGGGTGACAGAGTGAGACCCTATCTCTAAAAAAAAAAAAAAAAAAAGTTAAACTCAGATTTTTCAACTACACAGAAGGTCAGAACCCCTAACCCCCATGTTGTTCAAGGGTCAACTGTATTTTAACTCTTAATCTGTTCCACTCATCCAATGATCTAGTCCTAAACCAATTCCAAAATTCTCTGATTATTATAATGGATATCTTAATTCTTTTTTTAATCCTATAATAAAGTCAATTAAGATCCCAGACAGATAGTAAAATATTTGTGGCCATTATACCCAGCACAAAGTAGGACAGTCTTTGTTCTAGTTTTTAACAAAGTATCATAATAGCAACCAATGAGCAATGCACTCAAATCTTAAATGTATGCATGGCTATTAAGAGACAAATAATAAAGAAAATGCTCTCTTATTTATACCAACTTGTTACAAAAGTTTTTGGAATACTTCTTCCAACTTGTAAAGCAGAAAGAGTAAGAAGTTTTCCAAATGGTTAAGCATACAGGTATTAACAAATCTATTAAACTTGGGATGAATATAGACAGATATACTTATTTTCCAAAATACAATGAATTCCACTTATCTAATTTTATGAAGGAAAAAAAGATCCATACCTGAGCATTTGAATCAGTAAGTGTCTTGGTTCCAATAAGTGATAATTTATTCTGATACTTAATTTAAAAAGTAAAAAAAAAAGCGAGTCACACATTATAAACCACAAACAATTCCCCTCCCCTCCAATTTTGTACCAGTCCAATGTAATACTCCTGAAAACAACATACAAATACCCGATTTAAGAAAAAACTATTTAAATTCCTCACTTTCTAAGCAAGAGGATTAAGAAGGCAGCCAAAAAGGCCCAAGGTGAATACATAAAAAGGAAAAGGAGATGCTAGAATGAAGGAAAAAGAACTAAACTAATAGCTAGGGTTAATTAGAAATCAGATAATGGGGCCGGGCGCGGTGGCTCACGCCTGTAATCCTAGCACTCTGGGAGGCCGAGGCGGGCGGATTGTTTGAGCTCAGGAGTTGGAGACCAGCCTGAGCAAGAAGGAGACCCCGTCTCTACTAAAAATAGAAAGAAATTAATTAGACAACTAAAAATAAATAGAAAAAATTAGCCGGGCATGGTGGCGCATGCCTGTTGTCCCAGCTACTTGGGAGGCTGAGGCAGTAGGATTGCTTGAGCCCAGGAGTGTGAGGTTGCTGTGAGCTAGGCTGACACCACGGCACTCACTCTAGCCCAGGCAACAGAGTGAGACTCTGTCTCAAAAAAAAAAAAAAGAAAAAAAGAAAAGAAATCAGATAATGGAAAAATGGGAGGTAAGAGAATAAGAGAGGAAAGCACTATAGAAAAGTAACAAAATAGGTAAGAATATAGTTAAGATCCTAAAAAAAAAATAAAGCCTTCAGGAGACACTGATTCTATGTCATTAAAAAAATCCAAAATTGTTAATAATGATTATCTATGAGAGGTTAAAATATGGATAATTTGAATTGTATTTGTGCTCATTTCTAGTGACAGTATAATCCTATAAAATTTTTTAAGTTATTTTTAAATCTAAATTTTTATACTGAAAAAATACCAAAAGCAAAAAAAACTATATAAATTATCTTGAAAATACATTAATGATATAAAGTACCAAGGATTTATGATAAAAATAATTTTAAGAAAAGAAGAAACCTCCCCACCCCGATCTGCCCTATTGTGAAACTTTACTGGGAAAAATAGGATGCTAAAATGTCTGTGGCCTATATCACATATTACATTACGTAAGTAGAACAAATTTTTACCAATTTGGTACCAGTGTACCAAAAGCAGCTCCATCTCACTAACTCAGAAAATGTACATACATTTCAAACTCAACATTTTCTAAATTAATTCATGTTTTCACTCATAATTGTAAGTTCTTCACACTTCTGTATTCTCTATTTTAGGTAATAACCCACCAACTACCCAATGGCCCAAAGCAGGAACTTGAAACTAATCATATTTCCCTCCCATTTCATATCAATTAACTTCTAAGTCCTTTTGGTCCTACCTCCTTAATATCTCCTGA
The DNA here is from genome assembly GCF_000956105.1 of Propithecus coquereli. Lineage (NCBI taxonomy): Eukaryota > Metazoa > Chordata > Mammalia > Primates > Indriidae > Propithecus > Propithecus coquereli. Next base: position 14,734,508 of record NW_012155284.1, on the reverse strand, counting down.
ATCCAGTTTTCAATTTATAATGACAGTATTTAGGCCTTCATTACTTTTTACCAGGACTACTATTAGAGTTTCCTAAATGCTCTATCTGTAGTCTCACTTTTCTGTATTCCATTTTCTTAAAGGCACCAGAATCATTTTCTCAACTGCATATCTATTAATAGATCATGTCACTTTCATACTTAAAAACCTTTAATGGCTCCCCAAAGGACACACTCAACAAAATCTTTCATGTTCTTGCCTGATAACCTCTCCAGTCTTACCCCAAAAGTACTTCTTTTTCTAATTTACATTATCCATAATATTCTACTCGGAGTTCTCTAACTCTCCCAATTTTTACACATTATTTTCTTCCTGCTTTGTATACCGCTCCTCCTTTCACAGGCTAACTCCTACTTATCCTTTAGAAATAAATCAGTAATTACCTATTTTAGAAAGCTATCCTTGATCCCTTCAGCCTGAGTTTAGTACTCCTCCTAAGTGCAGTCTTTGCACTTCTACTATAATACTTCTAATATTGTATTACAGCCTAATATAATGACTGTTGCTTCTATAAGATGATAATTTCTCTGAGGGGAGAGACTTCCATAATTTTTTCTCTTTCTATAGCTCATCTAGTATAACTTTTCTTAAATGAATGCTTATAGATCTAAAACTACATAAATACTTATCATACATAATGGCTTTTATAAACTAGCATAATCATTTCTTTCCCACATCTATTATTGAAATTGATTTAAATCTTATTTAGTGATGAGTACACTAAAAGCCCAGATCTCACCATTATATAATATATCCATGTAACAATACTGCACTTGTACCCCCTAAATATATTGAATATAAAAAGAAAAAAATACATCTTAATTATTACTTCTATCTTTTGATACTTACTTCTTCCATATCTTTCCATATTTCTTCACATTCTTTAACAAGTTCTTCTTCAGTATCTGCAATATCTCCCACATCTGTAGTACTCTCTGAATCTAGATCTTGCTGATTCACTGACATGTTCTTTGTGATTTTCTTAGTCTTATGATAAAAAACTAAAGTAAAAACTAATTATTATATTTATTCATTCAACAACATTTGTTGCACACTTATTACCTTCCAGATACTCATCTAGGCACTAAGGAGATAGCAGTGAATAAAATAGAAAAAAAATCCCTCCTACCATGAAGCTTAGTCTAGTTAAGGAAAACAGACGATAAAGCAAAAAATAAAATATATGCATATACGTACTTACATATATATACACATACACATATATACACATGTGTGTGTATATATGTACACACATACGCACATTATAGTATATGAAAAGATTTATAAGTGCCATGGAGAAATGCAAGGCAAGGAAGAAACACAGGGAATGTTAGGGCAGGGGCGATATAATTTTAAATAAGGTGGTCATATAAGGTTACTGAGAAGTTGACAAAGGAGTAAAAAGACATGAAGGAGATAAGGAAATGATCTATGGGAATATAGAGGGAAAGAGGCTCCAGGCAGAGGGAACTGCAAGTGTAAAGGCCTTCAGGCAGGAATATGAGTGTCATGTTCTTAGAGGAGTGAAGCAGCCAGTGTGACTAGAACAGATTAAGTAAGGCAAAGAGTAGAAAATAAAATCAGAGAGACAATAGAGGTAAGATCATGTGGGCTTTGTAGGCCATTTTAAAGACTTGGGCTGAGATGATAAGCAATTAGTAGAGTTTTAAGCACAGGAATGACATCATTTGAATTACATTTTAATAGTACAACTCTGGTTAACTACAGCCAGTACGGAATGAAAATAAAGTAGGAAAACCAGTCAGAAAGCTATTGCAATAATCCAACCAAGGTGTAGAGCAGAATAATATTGATAGAGAAAGTACAAAATGTCTGGTTCTGGGTATATTTACAAGATAGAGGGCCAGGCAAGGTGGCCCACACCTGTAATCCTAGCACTCTGGGAGGCTGAGGCCAGAGAATCGCTTGAAGTCAGGAGTTCAAGACCAGGCTGAGTAAGAGCAAAACTCATCTCTACTAAAAATAGAAAAAATTAGCCAGGCATAATACCTTGCCCCTGTAGTCCAAGCTACTTGGGAGGCTGAGGCAGGAGGATCACCAGAGCCCAGGAGTCTGAAGTTGCAGTGAACCAGGATGACACCACTGCACTCTAGCTGGAGGCAACAGAGTGAGACTCTGTATTAAAAAAAAAAGTCAACAGGATTTCCTAACAGCATGCAAACAGAATGTCAAAGAAAGAGAGGAGTCTATTATTACTAAGACAGTTTGGAATCAATCAAAGTGGCTTGTATTTATAATCCCAGCTACTTCAGAGGCTGAGGCAGGAGGATCGTTTGAGGCCAGGAGTTTAAGACCAGCCTGGGCAACACAGTGAGACCTCGTCTCTAAAAGAAAATGAAAAAAATCAGCCAGACGTGGTGGCTTAAATCTGTAATCCCAGCTACTCAGTCTGAGGCAGGAGAATCACCTGAGCCCAGGAGTTTGAGCTATGATTGGGCCACTGCACTCACTACAACCTGGGTTACAGAGTGAAATTCCATCTCTTTAAAAAAAAAAAAAAAAAAAGGTTTGGGCCTAACCAATTGGATGAATGGAGTTACCAGTTACCTAGATGGCAAAGATGATGAAAAAAACAGATTTGGCAAATCATGAGAAGTGCTGATTAAGAATTCAAATTAAAAAGCTTCTGCACAGCAAAGGAAAGTATCACGAGAGCAAACAGACAACCTACAGAGTGGGAGAAAACATTCTCAAGTTACATATCCGATAAAGGGCTGATAACTAGAATCTATATAGAACTCAGGAAAACCATTAAGAAAAAATCAAACAACACTATCAAAATGTGGGCAAAGGACATGAACAGAAACTTTTCAAAAGAAGATAGACTAATGGCCAAAAAACATATGAAAAATACTCAACATCTCTAATCATCAGGGAAATGCAAATCAAAACCACAATGAAAAAAAAAAAAACCACAATGAGATATCACTTAACTCCAGTGAGAATGGCCTTTATCAAAAAGTCCCAAAACAATAAATGTTGGCGTGGAGGTGGAGAGATAGGAAGACTCATACACTGTTGGTGGGACTGCAAACTAGTACAACCTCTATGGAAATTAATATGGAGATACTTCAAAGGGCCACAAGTAGAACAACCATTTGATCCAGCAATCCCATTACTGGGCATCTACCCAAAAGAACAAAAGACATTCTATAAAAAAGACATCTGCACTTGAATGTTTATAGCAGCACAATTCACAACTGCAAAGATGTGGCAACAATCCAAGTGCCCATCAATACATGAGTGGATTAATAAAATGTGGTATATGTATACCATGGAGTACTATTCAGCTATAAGAAACAATGGTTACATAGCACCTCTTGTATTGTCCTGGATAGAGCTGGAACCCATTCTACTAAGTGAAGTATCCCAAGAATGGAAAAACAAGCACCACATGTACTCATCATTAAATTGGTTTTAACTGATTAACACTTAAATGCACATGTAGTAATAACATTCATTGGGTTTTGGGCAGATGGGAGGGGGGAGGAAGGGATGGGTATATACACACCTAATGGATGCAGTGCACACTGTCTGGGGGATGGACACGCTTGAAGGTCTGACTCTGGTGGGTCAAAGGTAATATACATAACCTAAACATTTGTACCCCTATAATATGCTGAAATAAAAAAAAATAAAAAAAAAAAGAATTCAATTTAGGACATGGTAAATTTGAGGTGTCTATTAGTGGAGCAGCCAATTAAGCAAGTAGATGTACATGTCTCCAGTTCAAGGGAAAGTTTCAAGCTAGAGATATGAATTTGAGAGCCATCATCATACAGACACAGTCATGTGTGGCATAATTACATTTTGGTCAACCATGGACCACATATATGACAGTGATCCTGTAAGATTATAATGGAGCTAAAAAAATTCCTATTGTCTTCTGAATGATCCTGGTTCTAAATGATCCTGACCCTGTGTAGGCCTAGGCTAATGTGGGTTTGTGTCTTAGTTTTTAACAAAAAGTTTAAAAAGGAAAAAAAAAAAAGACTTTTTTTTAAATAGAAAAAAGCTTATAAAGATATAGAAGAAAATAGTTTTGTCTGGTTATATAACGTGTTTGTGTTTTAGGTTAAGTGTTATTACAAAAGAGTCAAAAAGTTTAAAAAAATGTAAAAGTTTATGAAGTAAAAAAGTTATAGTAAGATAAAGTTATTGAAGAAAATTTTTTTTTATAAATTTAGTGTAGTCTAAGTGTACAGTGTTCACAAAGTGTAAAGTAGTGTATAGTAATGTCCTAGGCCTTCACATTCACTCACCATTCACACACTGGCTCACCTAGAGCAATTTCCAGTTCAGTAAGCGCCATACATGCATGGTGAGTGCTCTAAACAGGTGTTCCATTTTTTATCTTTTATATGATATTTTTATTCTACCTTTCCTATGTTTAGATAGGTTTAATCTATAAATTCTATTCTGTTACAACTGCCTACAGTATTCAGTACAGTAACATGCTGTACAGGTTTGTAGCCCAAGAGCAACAGGCCTTATCATACAGCCTAGGTGTGTAGTAGGCTATACCATCTAAGTTTGTGTAAGTATACTCTATGATGTTCACACAAGGATATTGCCTAATGATGCATTTCTCAGAATATCCCCATTGTTAAGCGACACATTGACTGTGAGAAAAGGGAGAGTACAGCTAGAAATGGAAAGATATCCAGATCTGGAGAGATTGAGGAGATGAGAAAGAACCACCTAAACAGTCTGAGAAGGATCACCCAGTAAGGAAAGAGGTAAACCAAGAGTATGATATCCTGAAGTCCAAGGAAGTAGTCAAGGAAAGAATGATGAACTGTCAAATATTAGAGATAGGTCAAGTAAATATTTAGTAATAAGGATGAGCAAACTATATTTTCCAAAAATAGAGCAGTATTTCAGGTTGCCATTTGACATTGAGAGGCAGTCTTTTCCCCCTGCTCTTGAACCCAAGTATGACTTCATGACTGCTTCCCCCTCCCTCCTGCTTTCTTAAAAGACATGTAATGACTGCCTTTATGAACAAAATCAATCTCTCTCTCTGTGTCTCCCTCTCCCCTAATACTCACCCTTGCATCCCAGGCACCATGCTGTGACAAATTCCAAACTAGCACAAAATGAAGAGACCACATGGAAAGGTACAGAGGTTCCCAGCCAAAAGCTAGCATTAGCCACTAGACATGCAAATGAACAATGTTTTTGATGTGAGTCTTCTAGCCAAGGCCCTAGACATTGTGGAGCAGAGACAAACTGGCCCTGCTGTGTCCTATCTGAATGTCTAATGCATAGAATCCATGAGCTTTATAAATGGTTTTTTTACACCTGTAAATTTTGGGGTTGTCACAACAATTTCATTGAAGTAAACACACAAAAATGGAGGTCATCATTAACCTTTATTAGAGTAGTTTCAGTAGAATGGTGAGAATGAAAGCCTGACTGGAGTGGTTTCAAGAGAGAATGGAAGGCAAGGAATAGGAAATGTCCAGTATATAAAATGGTTTCAAGAACTTTTTTCTCTAAAGGAAAAGAGTACTAGATAAGGTTACTACCTAGAGGGAGAGATGGGATTAAAAGAGATTTTTTTAAAGATGGAAGAAAATATAATATCTTTATATGATACAGTAAAAGAAGGAAATATTGCTGATAAAGGAGAGAAAGGAAGAATAGGGTCTAGTACATAAGTAGGGGCTGGTTCAAGATAAACGTATATGCAGTCCATCCATGTTAATGGGAGGGTCAGCTGAATATCAAGAGTATAGATGCTAGTAGGTGAGTAGATGTGTTGTTAGGAGCTTGTGGAAGTTCTGCTAGATTGCTTCTCTTTTCTCAGTAAAATGGTAATGAAGGTCATCAGCTGTGAATGAGGATGGAGAGAAAGTATTGGAAGTTTAAGGGTGGAGGAAAAGAAATGTATAAAATAGATATATAACAGAATGGAACAGGTTACAGTAACAAGATTACTGGGTTGCATTACAGGCCCACTTGAGATTAGGAGTCATGAGTTTAAAGTGAAACCAGGGCATGGTTGTGCATTTTCCTCTATAGTGTAGCAACACAGGTGCAGACAGGGACAAAGTGAAAGAATGACCACAGAAGTTAGTAGCTAAGATGGAGAATATAATCACTAGAGGAGAGAAGGTCAAGAAAAAGAGAGGCCAAGTTATTGGAAGGATCATGTATAAGGATATTAAAATCACTAACAATTATCATGGTAATATTGCAAAGGGTAACAGTGAGCCAGGAGTTAAAAATCTTTAAGGAATGAGGGTGAGTTGCACCATCCTGCTAGATGACTGCCTCAAGAAATGGCAGGTAGGACAGTCTGATGGCATGAGATTCAAAGAAAAGAGGACAATTTTGAGGAGGCAGACAGAGCAAAAAATAATGATGAAGAAGTCTACCCCACAACATCAAATGCACACCAAATAACCCCCCAAATATTGTTATTCATATGGAACTTACAAATTTTATATTGCTTGATCAATAACTTATTAACAGAGAAGTTCTACAGAAAATCCAAATAGATGGAAAGATATGTCATGCTCATAGATTGGAAGATTCATATTGTAAAGATGTTATTCTCCTCAAGTCGATCTACTGAACATTAATAAAAATCCCCTAAAAGATTTTGTTTGTTTTTATAGCACTTAATAAGCAAATTCTAAAATTTATATGAAGTACAAAGGGCCAAAAACAGCCAAGACCCTCATGAAAAATAAGATGGGAGGACTTACCCTACCAGATACTAAATTTATTATATAACAATACTAATTATGACAGTGTAGAATTGGCACATGAATAGGCAAACTGAACAATGGAACACAATACAAAGCCTTTCTTGACGGACTAGGCTCATGTATGTATGGACACATGACATACGACAGAGATGACAATGTAAATCAAGGAGAAATAATAATCCAAATAGAAGCATTTTATACACAATACTGCTTTTTACCTATGTATATTTCAGCTTATATAACTCTCCCTCATTCTTTTTAATAAAGTGAATAGTATTTAGGGAGAAAAAAATATCTAACAAAAATGAGCAAGGACATAAATGGGCAATTCAAAGAAAAAAATAACAAATACCTCTTTTATACCAAAAAATACATTTTTAACTTCACATATAATTTGTGAGAATGCAAATTAAACAAGCATTATTTTTCATTCAGACTGGCAATAATGTAAAATTGGATAAGAAACAACATTGGCAAGTGTGTTAGACAAGAGGCATGCACTGCTGGTGGACCAAATCATTTTTGTAGGATAATAAGTAATACGAATCAAAATTTTAAAGGCATTTCTTTTGAGCCCAGAAATTCTACTCCTAGGAATAAGGCTACAGATAAATATATTTGTGTAAGTCTACACAAATACGCTTATTCCTGCTTCTTTTTTTTAAGAGACAGTGTCTCACTTTGTCACCCATGCAGGAATACAGTGGCATGATCACAGCTCACTGAAACCTGGAACATGAGAGTTCCAAAGTAGCTAGGATTACAGGTGCATACCACCATGCCTGGCTAATTTTTTTATGGGGTCTCTCTGTGTTGCACAGGCTGGTCTCAAGCTCCTGGCTGTAAGCAATCCTCCTGCCTCAGTTGCCTAAAGTACTGGGATTACAGGCGTGAGCCACCATATCCAGGTTCATTTATTTAAGAAAAAGAAAACTTAAAAGATATGAACTCTGCAACCAGACTGTCAGGGTTTACATCCCATCTTTGATACTTACAAGCTGTGAAGACTTGGGCAAATCACTTAAACCTTCTGTGCCTCAGTTTCCTTATCTGTAAAATGAAGATAATATTATTGTATACTCCATAGGGTTATTATGACAATTAAATGAATTAATATATATATAAAGCTCTTAGAATTGTACCTAGCATATAAAAGAGCTTTATCAGTGTTAGCTATTAATATTACTACTAACGATCTGAATGTCAACTAGTAAAAATCTAAACATCTTACTTGCTATACCCCTAAGATATAGTTTAAGTTCACAAACCAAAACCAGTCATTAACAATTTTAGAATATTTTTAAGCAAAAAAGTCAACATTAAATATAAATATTTTTTAAATATACCTTACCTCAGAAATTAAGTGCAAATTGATCTTTTCACACTTTGCAAAATACTGACCACTAAAATACTTATCAACATGGAGGAGTAATGCAAAACTGTGTTGTGTGCGTGTGTGTGTGTGTGTGTGTGTGTGTGTGTGTGGCAGGGTAGACATTCAACAAATTAGCTGGCCTGGCAATTCAATGTCCATTAGTATACAAATAAAAAGAAACATTTAAGGGGTTGATCTTTCCATCATGTGAGGATAGAAGAAGTCAGCTATCCGCAACCTGGAAGTGGGCCCTCACCAGAACAGAGAAAATACTGGCACACTGATCTTGTAGTTCCAGCCTCCAGAATTGTGAGAAATAAATACATTATTTAAAAAAAAAACAAAGCCTACACATCTAAGTGTTTAACTTTATCCCTTTCCCACATTTCACATCCTGAAACCTATCTTTCTCGAACGAGAACAAGGAACTTTTTGAGGTCCCCAGTTAGGACTACAATACCGAATCATTTATTGAAGAACAATAATATCACTTTATTTAAGGATAATCCTATGCCACACCAACTTAACAAAACTAATACTATTAATTGGGAAAAGATTAATATATATGAAGTAAATAGAAAGTAGCCATATAATTCTAAAATGTATTCATTTATTCAATAAACATATTCTTAATGTGTGCCATTTGTCAGACACTTTGCTATAGCTATCACGTAGGTAAAAAAGTCTATCAGCATGGAGCTTACATTCTCACTAAGAACAGACACTATAAACAAATGGGCAACTAAATACAAGACATGATTTCAGGTAGTTAGAAGTGGTAAATTACACAACACAGACTACAAGTGCTTTAAAAATTTAAGATAGTGAAGGCAAGAGAAACCTACCTGGGAGAAGAAAGGGATTAGTACCTAAGAGTGCTTAATAAATGTCAGCTAGCTCCCTACTATTATTATTTTCATCTTCATCCCCATTTTTACTGTCATGGTCTCTGAAAGATGAGGTGTAAAGGTGAAGGTTATATTGCTGTGGAGGTACTTTCAAGCATAAAAACGTAAGACTGGGAAGCAAGAACGCGCAAGGCAAATCTATGAGACACAAATGAAAGTGGTCTGATTAGAGCAGAAGGCAGAGAACAAGCGAGACTTGCTAGGTAGGATGGGTCAAACAATGGGATTGAAAGAAAAAAAAAACTTTAAAAAAAAGTGTCTACTATGGGCAGTTCTTCGCCTGCATCTGGTGTCCACCTCACGGCAAAAGTAGAGAAGTGACTTACCGGTTTGAAATTGGCAACCACGAGGCTTTTGAAAGCAATGTTTTAGGGAGGTCATTTTGACATATTGTATTTAATTGATTAAAAAAAAGAGATTACGATGGTAAATTTTATGTTATGAGGGGTTTTCTTTTACCATAATAAGAAAAAAAAAAAGACGGAGGGGAAAGAGCCCGGATGACTACTAAAGAGATGAAAGCCTAGGCCAGAGTGAAGACAGAAGGGTAACCAGACCTGCCATGGTAGGTTACTATCCACCATCACCATCCCCCGACCCCGAAAGAGTAACAAGCACTCACCACCTTCTTCGAAAAGTGTGTGAGAGAATAGAGAAGGCTGAGAGAGAAGAAATGTTTGGTGCATTTGAAGGGAAATGCAAGTTAACTAGTTCCTCCCATCCCCACCCCTCCATCTTCTCTGGTAATCGGCGGGGTTCTGGAACTGGCGTCTGCGCTGGAAGCCAAGAAGACTCAAGGTCCGGCTTGGACTTCAGGTATCAAATTCCCCGGAGGGAAGGGTCCCACCTTCGGGGCTACATCTGCATTTCCTGTGAGCTGCCAGCCCCAGCGGCAAGCTTCAACAGTTAGGGCGCTCTCCCCTGCCCATCTCTTACCAGTACGAAGCCAAGGCCTTCGGTTCTCCTCAGCGCTACCTAAGTCTGCGCTCCGGCCCAGTGTCAGTGCCCGCGCTGCTCGCCGATTGGATCTGCTCTTACTCACGCCAGCCAATCCCGAAGCTTGCTGGGACGCCGACTAGAAGTCTGCGCCGCTACTTTGGGATTGGTAGCCGAGCTGTGTGTCGCGCCTTTGCTGACGATTCGTACAGCATGGCGGCGGAAAGCAGCAGCGATTTGCAGCTGAGAAGAAGAAGGCGCCGGGACCCTGAGGAACCGGAAAAAACAGAATTCACCAAAAAAGATCTGGCAGTGGCAGTGACGGAGTCCCAAGAAAACGACGAGGAGAACGAAGAGCGCTGGGTTGGGCCTTTACCTGTGGAGGCAACACTGGCCAAGAAGAGGAAAGGTAGCAGTAGAGATAGGCCCGGGGCGAATTGGAATGCCGCGTCCACCGAGTGAGATGGTTGAGTTCTGGCACACCGGAAAAGGGATGGAGTGTCATTGTGGCGTTTTGTGCCCTCAAAACGTCTTCTCACTTCTGGACGCTCTGTGCACGTCTTACGGAATAGTGATTTGGGCTTAGTACAGTGTCTTTTTGATAACATCTAACACTTTTGATCACTGATTTGTTATATTAGACGCTAAAGCTAACATTTGCCTGTACTTGGCAAATGTGTGTGGCGCCTCTCTTTTAATCCCCACAGCTGTATGAAGTTGGAATTTCTAACTCCGTTGAGCAGTTGTGGGAAAGTGTACTGGTTCTCTTTCAGGCTTTCGTTCAGGAGTGGTGTTCAAGTGTTGGGGCGCGAGAGGAACGTGGTGCCTATGTAGACGCATAGGAAGTAAAGCTAATTTCGATCATGACTCCTCCACTAATGAATTTACTGATCTGAGGAAAGTAACTTAAGCTTCCTGAATCACAAATTTTTTCATCCAAAACCCAAGGTCTGTGGTTTTCAAACCATACTCTTGAGATACCATGGGCTGAAGCATTTTGCCACTAACGTGGAATAATGGCAAATTATTACCAAATAAAAGGGGTGAGGAAAGTAGTAGATTAATTTTGCTTATTTTTCAAGTTTTTCTGTGAAATGTTTTCCTTAAACATTAAAGACGATTAAAATGTGGTTTTTCTAAGCTCAAATCTTACTTTATCACTATCCCCTACATAACACTGTTCAGTGATTTCTCATTATTTTCAAAACACAGCCCAAACTCCCTAACATGTCATATAAAGCCCTCTGTGATACGATCTCTCCTTACCTCCCCAGAACATCTTCCATTCACCCTTTCTCACAGCCTCTTTGTGCTCCAGCCATTCTAAACCACTTGAAAATGTACTCTTCCTCCTCTGGATTCCTCCCCAGATATCATGGTGTCTCTACTGGGAATAATTTCCCTCACCCTTTTCACAGAGCTAACTTCTGTTCGACCTTTAAGCACTTAGCTGTTACCTCCTCTGGCAAGCCTGTGACTTCTCCAGCCTGTACTGGATTTCTATAGCACATTTCTCATAACTCTGAGGTAGTGTTTATCACACTGAATTTACAGGTAGCCTTCAAAGTTTATGTATTCAAGTTTTTAAGCAGCTATATTTTTGGACATTGTATTGACACCCTTAAAATGCATTATCTTTTTTTACTGCCTAGTTCTCCTGAAATGTTTCCGTAGCAACCTTTTCCTTCATGGCACTTGCTACAGTTTGTAATTATATATTTATTTATGTGATTGTCTGATTAATGTTTCTCTCCACTGCTAAGACTGTAAGCATGTAAGAACCAGGAGCATGTAAGAAACAGGATCATTCCTGTTTTGCCCCGGTGCTTGGTACAGTGCTTTGCATATAGCAGGTGCTCCCTAACTATTTAATAAACAAATTTTACAATATTTATTATGTTACTTAACTATTTTGCTGCATATGAATATTTTTTCATGTTCTTTTTTAATGAAGTGAGTGGAAGGAAGTGGAAAAATACAGAAATATAAAAATGCTGATATTGGTACTAGGAGACAAGTATCTTATGAACTTAATATAATTGAAACAGAGACGGATATTATTAGGTGTGAAAATCTTTACCCTTAATCAGATGCTTATTGTATAAGCTGGCCAATGGTATATTGAGTTTGAAGAAAAAAGTGAAATTGAAAAATATATATGAAATGTTAGAAAAATATCACTGAAAATTTTTTCTTAAAGGACAGGTGTTTAATAATTTTAGCTTTTTAGAAATGGATCCATCCCCTTTAAAGTGTTCTTTGGACATTGGACTTTTGTATATATTTTTCAAAAAGACATAATATTATTATATGGCACTAACCTTTAAACTGTTTCTTAAGGACAGGAACTATGACTTACTTTTCTTTATGTCCATGTACCCTGGAACCTATTTTGTTGTCACTAAATATTTGTTTATAAGTGAACTAACAAACAGAAAAAGGAATCTGAATCAGGTAGGATTAAATTTATCTGCATATTACAGAAAAACACAAAATAACAATGATGTTAAAAGGAGAGATATACTTCTTTTAAGTGTAGAAATCCCAAAGTAGGCAGTCCAGGATTGGTAATGGAGGTTTCAAAGGTTCCTAGGTTCTTTCTAGCTTTCTGCCCTAATATAACTAGGGTATGGCCCTCATCTTCATTGCCCTGAGTGATTATTAGGATTACAGCAGTCATATCCCAGTTCCAAGCCATGAGATTGAGGAAAGGAAGAAGGACACACCTTTTTAAGGAAACTTCCTCACTGTCACAAAACGCTTCCACTTTTATCTCATTAGCTATGTTCAAACCTCACTACAGGGGAAGATGAGAAAGATCATGTTATAACTGGATGTCAGTATGTTCATATATAAATGGGGGTTCTATTACTAAAAATAAAGGGAGAAGTAGTATGTCAGACACAACTTTAAGTCTGCTATATAACATTTATGAAAAATTCTGAAACAGCTTGTCATGTTAATTTATCAACTTTTTATAGACACGTTTGGCCATCATTGGATTATTTTATTATATATCTCATTTTTTTTTTGCTAGTGAAATTGTTCATAGCTCATATAATAAAATCAATATTTCCTGACATTCCTCAGATTACCCCTCACAGGTATTTTGCCCCTGTAAAAAATTTGAGAAGCACTCAACTGGATCTTCCCTATGAGTTTCTCAGCTCTAAAAACCTAAGCATTTTATTGTGTTTAAATGTTTCAAACACAGTATCAGTGACTTCAAAGAGGATCAGTGCTTTAAAGATAAACTGAGACATCTTACAGATGGCCACTGGCCTCTTATTAAAATTAGCACTGATAATTGGATCTACATGGTTAGGAAAATGGTTGTGATAGTTTCATGGAACTTTTTTAAAGTTTGTTTTTTTAAATGGAAACTTCACAGGAAGTGAAAACTACTCAGTTCTTAAGTCTTGGGGACAATTAAGCATCTATATAATACCTGCGAACCTGTCATAACTGACTAAATAAATGGTGCTATTCCATGTGAACCTGTCATAACTGACTAAGTAAATGGTGCTATTCCATACTCTGAAATAATAAAAGTTAAAAATGACTTAGTGGGTCGTGGGTTTTTTTTATCATTACATTTGAATTGAAAGAAAATCTAGGAGAAAATACAAAGTAGAATATAGAAATTTTAAAGAAAATACAAAATAGAATTTAATTTGTTAAAAATAAATTTTTTACTTTACTTTTTTTCCCCTTAGTTCTAGAGTTTGAGAGAGTCTATCTTGATAATCTCCCCAGTGCATCCATGTATGAGCGCAGTTACATGCACAGAGATGTTATCACCCATGTGGTATGTACCAAGTAAGTTTATCGCATCATTTTAATTTTTTTCTGAGAAGTTTATTTTCTTTAAAAAGAAACCTTCAATTTTGAGGTGGATTTATAAAAGTAATTTTGGGATTTTATATATTTCTAGTTAATTCCATTAAGTTCTGTGACAGTTTAAATAAAGGCCTACATGTTCTTTCCTGTGTCATACAAAGGATGCATTCTCTAAGACAGAGCCCCCACAGAGTTTATGTGTATGTCTTTGGAGATAAATGCCAAGAGGGAAATGAACCAGGTTGCCTTTGAGCTTTCCTGAAGAAGAGGGTACGTTAGTTAAGATAGGAGTAATTGGTACTAAGCGTCTTTGGCATTAGTGGAGAAAATGGTGGGAACTAAGACATCATAAAATATCTAAAGACCTTCAAAACAGATGAATGGGGATTTGGGGAAGGATAGTAATAGTTCAGGTTGAGCATCCCAAATCCAAAATGCTCCAAAATCCAAAACTTTTTGAGTGCCAACATGACACTCAAAGAAAATGCTTATTTGAGCATTTCAGATTTTGGATTTTCTGATTAGGGATGTTCAGCCAGTAAGTATAATGCAAATACAGGCAGTCCCTGGGTTATATGTTCCTGAGAATGTCTTTAGGTTGGATTTGTATGTAACTTGGATCCCTGATGAATAGTGCATATACTATAATAATAATAACACTATAATGACTTATATGTGGTAATAATAATACAGTGTAATACTGTAATAACAATACCCCTATACTGTGATAATAAGTTACAGAAATTATGGTGTTCTTTCTTTTAACTGAAACAAACAGAACATAAAGACAAACTTATACAAAAAGTTTAGCTAGAGGGCCTGGTATGGTGGCTCATGCCTGTAATCCTAGCACTTTGGGAGGCTGAAGTGGGAAGATTGCTTGAAGCCAGGAGTTCAAGACCAGCTTTAGCAAGAGCAACACCCTGTTTCTAGTAAAAATAGAAAAATTAGCCAGGCGTGGTGGCGCTCCCTGTAGTCCCAGCTACTAAGGGGGGTGGGGTGGGCAGGATGGGTACTGAGGCAAGAGGATGGCATGAGCTCAGGAGTTTGAGGTTGCAGTGAGCTATGGTGACACCATTGCATTCTAGCTTGGGTAACAGAGCTAGACCCTGTCTCAAAAAAAAAAAAAAAGGTTACATAAGAGATAGAACAAATTTTCAAAAAGGCTATTAAAGGTTAACACTCACCTAATATTGCATCAATACTAAACTAATAGGAATGTTATGCTTATTTTGATCTGCTTACCAAATCAATAATAACCTTTCCATTTCAATAATTAATCCACTATGCTGCTTAGTAATAATTGATTCTTTCATTGGAGCACTGCCTTTCCCACGTTCCATTATTCTCACTGTATCCTTTATAATTCTTCCAATAGTCAAGTAACTAAAGCCTAATGCTTTCCCAGTGAAAGTGTCTTGTGATGGCGTCTTGCCTTTCTCTGAATGCTTAATTATGTCTACTTTCGTTTCCGTTTTAATCACCTTTCTCTTTGCTGCAGGCTTACCTGAACTTTCAGTGGACTTTCAGTTTGGAGGCATGGTCATAAGAATAAACACAGACTCAAAATCAAATAAAAATGTTAGGATGAAAGTGATGATGTGTCTAAGCAACCATATAAACAGTGAGACCAGCCGCTATCGTAAAAATGCTGTGCCAGTGAACCGCTTATGCCATAGGGGTTTGTTTACATTCTGGGAAGAAACTAGTTCCCGAATTACTAATTTAATTATTTAATTATAAATTATCCTCAGGGGAGCCTTGGGAGCCTGTTTGTAAGTACAGAACAGTATAAGTTAAGTTATCTGTAACCCAAAGACTGCCTGTATTCCAAAATCTGAAAAAATGCAAAATCCAGAACACTTTTAGTCCTAAGCATTTCAGATAAGGGATACTCAACCTGTAGTGATAGTCTACTGTTTGTTGAGCTCATAGTATGTCCAGGTACTTTGCTAAGCGTTTTTTATAATGATCTCATTTATCTTAAGAACAATCTTGTGAGGTAGTGTATGATCTTCACTTTATAGCTGAGGAAACTGAAATTTAGAGAGGTTAAACGGCAGATGAGGCTAAAGAAAAAAGGCAAGGGCTTAATCCCAGAGGGCTTTCTATTCCTTATACGGATTTTGAACCTGTGAGCAGGAAAGTAACACCAGATTTATTTTCTTAAAAGGACTACTCTGACTGTGGTGAGATGAAGGGATTCGAAAAGGGTAGGAATGGATATAGGGAGAGCAGTTAGGAGGCTGGTAGAGAAATCTGGATGAGACGTGTTGGTGGCTTGGATGATATTGGCAGTGAGTATGGAAAATAGATGGATTACTTTGTTTGGGGATCAGTATATCTTTGATCTCTTGAGGACAAATTGCATTTTAGAAATAAATCTGAATAACACATCTTTATATTCCATGTATAGGATAATTCTGACCAAATAGTAGCACCTTTCCTAGTCCAAAGTTGTCAGTGTATAAAGCATCAGATGTTACTAAGCATTGCTATCACTCTCTCCCTCAAGTATTTTTTGTTTTATTTTCTATACCAAGTCAGTGGAGTGCAATACAAAGATTATAGGTTTTGTGGTTAGGTAGATCTGAAAGCCACTCTTTAGCTATGTGGACCTGGAACAAGTAAATTTTAACATTTTTTTAAAAAATATTTTTTACCCTAACAACTTGAATGCAAGTGGAGACATTTTTGAAACAATTTCCTATTTATAAATGATAAAAATACCACCAGATAGAGTTGCTGTAAAGATTAACTAAGTTAATGTATGTAAAGTACTTGACATCTATTAGGTTTCAATAAACAGTTTCTATTTTTATATACCTTATATAGGGGAGACCGTTCTGTATAAAATCTCTTTGACAAATAACCAAACTACCCTGGATATAACAAAAAACAAGCTTATGTTGAATTTTGCTATATATGAAAGTAGTATTAATATATTTATTTATCAACTTCTGAAAAGTACTACATTTTCTCATGAAAATACTACCTATAAGGTAATTTTAGCAATAAGGAATCCAAGTCTAGTGATTGCTAGTGAGATTCCTTTTTTTTTTTTTTTTTTGAGACAGAGTCTCACTTTTTTGCCCGGGCTAGAGTGAGTGCCGTGGCGTCAGCCTAGCTCACAGCAACCTCAAACTCCTGGGCTCAAGTGATCCTTCTGCCTCAGCCTCCCGAGTAGCTGGGATTACAGGCATGCGCCACCATGCCCGGCTAATTTTTTCTATATATTTTTAGTTGTCTGATTAATTTCTTTCTATTTTTAGTAGAGGCGGGGTCTCGCTCTTGCTCAGGCTGGTTTCGAACTCCTGAGCTCAAACAATCCGCCCGCCTCGGCCTCCCAGAGAGCTAGGATTACAGGCGTGAGCCACCGTGCCCGGCTGAGATTCCTTTTTTTTTTTAATGTCATATACTAGTTCAATTCTGATCCTGGCTCTTAAAGTTAAAATTAGTGCAGCAGCAACTATTATGATATCCAAAAAAAAGCTTCAAAATTTGCATTGTTTTATCTGTGCTAATACAGCGGTCTGCTTAAAGGAAGATTTTTTTTTAAAACCTATTTTGAAAGAGTCAAAGATTCTCAGTGAATGATTGCTTTGGAGATACTGACTGATTCATAGATCTGTATTAGAAATTAACTTTTAAAATTTTATATATGCAGGACAGATTTTATTATTACTGCCAGTCATGATGGACATGTCAAGTTCTGGAAAAAAATAGAAGAGGGAATTGAATTTG
This sequence comes from Propithecus coquereli, assembly GCF_000956105.1. Taxonomy (NCBI): domain Eukaryota; kingdom Metazoa; phylum Chordata; class Mammalia; order Primates; family Indriidae; genus Propithecus; species Propithecus coquereli. Next base: position 14,716,926 of record NW_012155284.1, on the reverse strand, counting down.
TTAAACATTTTCGTAGTCACCTGGGTAAGAATTTCACCTTTTTTTTTTGGTAGCTCCTTTTTAAACTGTACTAATTAAAGTTTCTTTCAGAATTTTGTTTTTTTCTTTGAATCATGCACATTTATTTCATTGGTATTTACTAGAATATTTTAATTTGATTTATTTAAATAGGAATTATCGAGAGTATTGCAGTTAGCTCTGAGGGAGCATTATTCTGTTCTGTGGGTGATGATAAAGCAATGAAGGTGTTCGATGTAGTGAACTTTGACATGATCAATATGCTGAAACTTGGGTGAGTCTTTTTTAAAGTATATATTTTTTAACTTACTGAAATAATTTTTAAGCCAAACTTCACTATTTCATAGGTTATTTCTAAACAGTATATTACCGTACCATTAAAAATGTGCCTTTGGGTTTTGCTTGTGGAAATTAGATATGATGAATCCTTGTTATGATGATGTTTAGAAGCTTCTGCTGTGGTTTTTTGTTATTAATCACAGAAATTTCTAAACAGCATCACAACAAAGATTCATTATATCCAATTAATACTGCTTAGTAAATTAATGAGGATTCATCATGTCTAATTACTGGTACTTGGAAATAACTTCCTTGCCTGTACTTATTTCAGTAACATGGAATGTGTTATAAAGTTTATGCACATTTTTGGAGCTGAAGCCATTTCTTAGTGATTTTAAACTTTGGAGTATATTGATACCCAAACTATGTGGTTAGACCATACATTGTTAAGACTGATACTTTGTTTTAAACATGTCTTTTTTAAGATAACATACTGAATTTGTATATACATCTAAATAAGGGGCAGGTTGAAAGTCATAGCAGTGTCAGAAGGTTTTGGGACTTGCCTTGGTCTGCTTGGATGCCGTAACAAAAAACCATAGACTGGGTGACTTAAACAACAGAAATTTATTTTCTCACAGTTATGCAGGCTGGAAAGTCCAAGATCAAGGTTCCAGCAGGATTTGGTTTCTGATGGGGGCTCTCTTCCTGGCTTCTCTTTGTGTCCTCACATGGTTGGGGGAAGGAAGGAAGGAAGAAGGGAGAAGGGAGAAAGAGACAGAGACCTATCAGATTAGGTGCCTACCTTTATGGCCTCTTAACGTCCTAAAGACACTATCTCCAGAAAGTCCTACTATGAACTGAATTATGTCCATAATTAAACAATTTCAAATTTTGGAATTTCCTTCAAAATCACTTTATGATTTCACGAGCCACTAAAGGAAATCAGTCTTGTTCTTTATGGTTAGAACTTATTTTTTGACCACAAATAGAATACCTAACTTGATCATCTGTTTTATTCCCCAGCTTTGTTTCCATTCACAAATATTGAATATTTGCCCTTTGAGGATACTTGAAATTTCGAGTATTTTTCAGGCTTTGATAGAAATTCTAAAAGAAAAGTACCAAAAAGGTTTTGAGCGTTGACATCATGGTTGGAATAATAGTGTAACCTCTCAAAACGACTACTTTTAAGGAAACAACACTCATTTGAGTGTATAAATGTGGTATATTGATTAACTCTGTCCCAGTTCTTTTATACTTTGTTCACCAGGTACCATGTTCAGAGCTTATAATTTTAATATCAAGATTGAGTTAGTCATAATAAGAGTGTTTTAGGAAAATGTTTTTCTTTTGAGCAGAGCCATAACTAAAATATTTTTATTTGAAATGTTTCAGAAATGGATTTATAAAGTATACTCTCACATGCTAACATATTTAAAAGTAAGTTATATGTAGACTGGTTTACAGAAATTCACAAAGCAATGCCCCAGAATATCTTAAGGCCCACATCTGCTTAGCTTTCCTTATCTAGCCAGTGGAATTAAATGGGCTGCTATATGCAATTCTCTTTTTATGGTTCAATAGATCCAAAGAACTTATTATCATTACATTGATGGGGTTAGAAAGAGAGAAATTAGTAACTATTCTTAGTGTTCCTTCCCATTCTGTATCTCTGTTAGTTTTGAACAAGGAATGCAAAACTGTCTAAATTACTGGCCAAAATATTTTTTTGTTGGAGGGTAAGGGAAGGGTGCTTGCTTGTGGTACTGACCTTTTTATCCCCCTCTCAATTCTTTATTATTTTAGTTATTTTCCTGGACAGTGTGAGTGGATCTATTGCCCAGGGGATGCCATATCTTCAGTTGCTGCTTCTGAGAAGAGTACAGGAAAAATTTTCATTTATGATGGCCGAGGAGATAACCAACCACTTCATATTTTTGACAAACTCCATACATCACCTCTTACTCAGATACGGCTAAACCCAGTTTACAAAGCAGTAGTGTCTTCTGATAAATCTGGAATGATTGAATACTGGACTGGACCTCCTCATGAATATAAATTCCCCAAAAATGTGAACTGGGAATATAAAACTGACACAGATTTATATGAATTTGCAAAGTGTAAGGCTTATCCGACCAGCATATGTTTTTCACCTGATGGGAAGAAAATAGCTACTATTGGTTCTGATAGAAAAGTTAGGATTTTCAGATTTTTAACTGGAAAACTCATGAGAGTCTTTGATGAATCACTAAGTGTAAGTGTAATTTAAATTTAGTCAGTTTCTAAAAATGTGTTTGTGTTGTTTCTTGAAAGATTTTTTTCTGTTTACAGACATTTAGGTTGACGGTTATTTTCTCTTAGCACATTAAAGATATTGTTCAACTGTCTTCTATCTTGCATTGTTGCTCTTTGAAACTCTCTTCTCCAGGTTTATGATATTTTCCAAGTCAGTTATCCTCCTATTTATGTGGATGTTTTTTTGTTTTATTTTTTCCACTTTTGTTTGCAAACGTATCCTCTTAATATCCTCAAAACTCGTTCTAGGCCCTCTTCTCTTCTCACTTTTTATTCACTTCTGTCCATATGACTACTCCCAAATTAATCTCTCCAGCTTTTTATTATGAATAAACCTGGTCCTATCCTTTTTTTGCTGTCTTCATGGATGGCACCAATATCTCTCTAGTTGCACAAACCAGAAACCTGAGTCATCCTTAACTCTTTTTCCTTAGCCCCTATTTAAATCATCATGAGTCTTGCCAATTTTACTTTTTAAATATACTTGAATCCATCCATTTCTTTTTAGCACAGCTTTGACTACCATAGTTCATGATCTTTTGCCTGACCTATTGCATTGCCTACTGTCTGTATCTATTCTGGCTTCCTCCTCTGTACCCAGAACAATCTTTTAAGAACACTTATTTGGTCATGTCATTCCATTGCTTAGAACTTTTCAGTGACTTCTTGTTGTTCTTAGGATAAAGACCAAAGCCATGGCCTACCATGTAGTTCCAGCCTATCGTAAATCCACAATAAGCCTTTTTCTCCCTGCCTCTTACTCTATCCATTTGGGCCTTCTATTTCTTAAACATGGCTCCCACCATAGGGCTTTCATGTATGTTATTCCCTCTGCCTGGAGTGAAAAACCTTGCTCCTCACATTCCTACATTACCTATTGAACTCATCCTTTATATTTCAATTGAAGAGTCACTTCCTCTGGGAAGCTTTCGCTATTCATCCAGTCTAGAATAGCTTTTGTTTCTTTGTTTGTTTGTTTTTAAAGAGACAGGGTCTTACTCTATCACCCAGGCTGGAATGCAGTGGTATAATCATAGCTCACTGTAACCTCAAACTCCTGGAACAAGCCATCCTCCCACCTCAACTTCCTGAGTAACTGGGACTATAGGTGTGTGCCAGATAAGATTTTTTATTTTTTGTAGAGACAGGGTCTTGCCTTGTTGCCCAGGCTGGTCTCAAACTCCTGGCCTCAAGCAGTCCTCCCATCTGGGCCTTCCAAAGTTCTGGGATTATAGGCATGAGCCACCTCACCCAGCTTAGAACAATTTTTTTAATGTAACTATCACTCTCCTTCAGAGGATTTGATATGATCATATTATTTAATTAATGTGTCCTCCTGTGGACTAAGCTCTATGTGATCTGTTTTGGCTCATGACTATCTCCAGCACTAAGAACAGTACTTGACACAAAATTACTTAGATGTCTGTTGAAAGAGTGACTCTATAGCCATCATTTGTTAGACTGCTAACAAGAATTTATTATAGTATATAGTTACAGAATAAGAGTTTTTGTCCATGCAAAGTTAAGTGGTTTCTCTGGATACTTGGGTCTCAACTGTTGCCATCAGGTGGTTTTCTGACTGCTAATGAATGGTATGTTGGATCCTTTTAGAGTCTGGATTGAACCTTCATAGCAATAGCGTTTATTGTATGACAGCGTCAATTCTATAGTCCTTGGTAATGACCAGTTTACATTGGATTCCCACTTTAAGCTCTTCAAAAATTCTTTCAACTCTTATTAGTGATACTCTTGTTTTGGTGACAAGTGGTAATGAGTTGGGTCTGCCTGAAGTAATATGATTACAGACAAATGTAAAGATCTGTTTGTTAGCTAAATCATCCTGTGACAAATTTTCTTGTCAGAAGAAGATGTATTAATATTTCTACTCTGCTTTTAAAGGGAAATATTTCTTGGTGATGTTTTCTTATTTAATGGTAGCTGATAACTAGATTTTACTTAAAATCTAAATATAATTTTAAAACAGCTCTTCCAAGATTTCTCAGGAAAAGAAACTTTTCAGAATTAGTCTCTGGACATAAATCTCTTAACACACATACTCTGGGCTGCTCAGTGTACTCTATTTCTTCATTGTCTTCAACATTTGTTAAATTGATAGGGCTGAGGTGACAAGAGGAGGTCAGGAGTAAAGCTTAAAACAGAAGTTGAGATTCAGAATGAGAGTTTGCCAAAAATCCAAACATCAGTTAAATTAGTTACTTATAATGCTAGTGACTAGTAAATGTCTGGAATCTTACAGTTCCATGTTAAAGGAGGGGGAGGCAAGTTTCTACCTAGTTAAGAGTCCTAGTTTAACAGACAAGAAGTTGAATGGGATGATGTGAAGTTGTATGTTTTACTGTTTACTAACCAAGGTCACTGCATATAGTTGTACAGTTGTCTGTCACAGAGACCCTGCAATGAAGACTAGAATACTCTAAAAAGATTGTGATAAGGTACTTAATCATGTTGGATAAACATTTGTGAAATACTTACATATGGACAGATGGCCACCTATAGACCTTACATCTTGAAAACTGACTCTTCTCTCTAGCAGAAATGATCATGAGTTCCTCACTGCAAAAATGTAGTCCAGCATTCTAGGCTCTTCCTGGCACACAAATAAGCAATAGAATATATATTACTCTGTCTTTGAGAATGGAAACAAGAAAACCTGACAACTAGGCTTTTACCTGTTCTGTAAGACCTCGGTCTCATGCTTTTACACTAACAAACATACCTCATTTTGATTTTTGGAGTTTTGTATATTTTTCTTCCCATATCTAGAAAAACTGGAGATTTCTGGTTAACACAAACATGAAACAAAGAATTAGATGAGGCCGGGCGCGGTGGCTCACGCTTGTAATCCTAGCTCTCTGGGAGGCCAAGGCGGGCAGATTATTTGAGCTCAGGAATTCGAAACCAGCCTGAGCAAGAGTGAGACCCTGTCTCTACTAAAATTAGAAAGAAATTAATTGAACAACTAAAAATATATAGAAAAAATTAGCCGGGCATGGTGGCGCATGCCTGTAGTCCCAGCTACTCGGGAGGCTGAGGCAGGAGGATCGCTTGAGCCCAGGAATTTGAGGTTGCTGTGAGCTAGGATGACGCCACGGCACTCTAGCCCGGGCAACACAGTGAGACTCTGTCTCAAAAAAAAAAAAAAAAAAAAAAGAATTAGATGGGACATAAGTCTGGCTTACTTTCATCTGCAATGGAGAGCTATTTTTGAATTCTATTGTTTGATTCCCTGAATGTCTAGAAAACTAAATATGAAGATCATCATCTTTTGGAAGGCTTGTAGTGTGCTAATACAGAGTAATTGAGATGTTACCGCCATCTTGAAATTTGTGTATTAAATAGCAAAAGAAAAGTAAACCAAATTTCCCAACTATATAAAGGGTATTATATCAGATTACTTAATGGTAATCTAATAGAACTGCCCCATTTCAAAATAACTTGAAACATTTTCTGAAATATTATCAATTTGTTATAGTGAGATAAGAGTTCATTCAGTAAAAATTTAGTGCTTGTTATATGTCAGGCACATGATCACTATACAAGGACCTCATAGTCTATAGATGTATTGTCCAGTATAAGTAGTAGCCACCAGCCACAGGCGGCTATCGAGCATTTGATAGGTGGCTAGTCCAAATTGAGATGTGCTGAAAGTCTAAAATACACAGAAGATTTCAAAGACTTGATATTTTAAAAAATGTAAGTTATCCCAATTTTTTATATTGTTAATGTGGAAATTATAATTTTTTGATACATTGGGTTTAATGAAACATTAAAATGAATTCCAACTTTCTTTTTACTTTGTTTAATGTAGCTACTAGAAAATTAGAAATTACATATGTGGCTTGAATGCAGATTTCTCACCATTAAGTATGTTAAAAAAATAAAAGGTAGCAGATGTATTGTGATTTCTATAGAGAAAGCAGTAGTTATATTAACCAACTGGGTTTTTAAATTTGAAAAACCAGTCACCATTTAGTTTAAAATACTATTTTTTAATGCTTGAACTTCCTAATGTCTTTTTGTTTCATGCTTATAGAGTTTAGTATTCCTCTTAAGATATATAAGTACATAAACTGTTAGGGCTCTTAATGTGTATTGTACTTCTATTTAGATTTCATATGTGTATATAAAAATGATACCTTTCTTTGTATATGTATGTACATAGAATTTTTGGTAATAAACCATTTGTTTCCTAGATGTTTACTGAACTGCAACAGATGAGGCAACAGCTACCAGATATGGAATTTGGCCGACGAATGGCTGTGGAACGTGAGTTGGAGAAGGTGGATGCCGTAAGATTAATTAATATAGTTTTTGATGAAACTGGACACTTTGTGCTATATGGAACAATGCTGGGGATTAAAGTTATAAATGTGGAGACAAACCGGTAAGCTTTAATATGATGTATATTTTTTAAAAATGCACCTATGGGGTACCATTTCCTCCATCAGAGAAACAATGGGAGTTTTGTTTGTTCCAAGACAAGTGGAATGGTCCCAAATGTCTAAACTTAACCAAATGTTTTGACTGGATTTTTCTGTGGTCTCTCAGTTGTTTATAATCTTATGTAAAAAGTTTCCACTTATGTTTGTAAAAGAAATGGAAAGAAGATATGCATAGTTTCAAGTTTTTTCTTGTTTTAACAAGTTTCAGTCTGTCTTTTGCTTATTGATTTAAATTAGCCTGGATCATGTTAAATGTTGCCAAAGATTTTAACCACAGAATTCAGCATTACATCCTGCTAGACATAAAATCAGAAGTTAAAATGCATGAAACCACAATAAGCCTTTTTTTGTGCAAACCGACCATTTGGTCTTAGTACAAAATAGCTACATTCAGATACTATCAACGAATGTAAATGAACTTAAAGAATATTTTTAGGAGGAAAAAATCGTGTGCTGTACATTCCCATATATAAACATATTTATATTGGAGTTCTTGGCAATATAAATCTTTGAAGGCTTTCAGAAAGATTAAAATAATAAGAATAGGTTAAAATTTATATAAACAAATGATTGGTTTTTGTTTTTTGTTTAATAGACTTGACTTTTTAGAACAGTTTTAGGTTCACAGTGAAATTGAGAGGAAGGTACAGAGATTTCCCATGTACAATCTGGCCCCACACGTGCATAGCCTTCCCATTATCAACATCCCCCACCAAAGTGGTACATTTGTTGGCAATGATGAACCTACATTGACCCATCATTATTATCCGCAGTCCATAGTTCACATTAGGGTTCACTCTTGGTGGTGTTCATTCTATAGGTTTGAACAAATGTATAATGGCATGTATCCACCAATATAGTATCAAACAGAGGAGTTGCACTGCCCTAAAAATCTCCTGTGCTCTGTTATCCCTCCGTACCCTATAATCCTTGGCAAGCACAGATGTTTTTACTGTCTCCATAGTTTTGCCTTTTATAGAATGTCATATAGTTAAAATAACACAGTATGTAGCCTTTCTAAAATGGCTTCTTTCCATTAGCAATGTGCATTTAAGGTTCTTCCATGTCTTTCTATGGCTTGATAGCTTATTTCTTATTAGCACTGAATAGTGTTCCATTGTTTGGATGTACCACAATTTATTCATTCATTCACCTGCTGAAGGACATCTTGGTTTCCAAGTTTTGGCAATCATGTATAAAGCTGCTATAAACATCTGTGTACAAGTTTTTGTGTGGACATAAGGTTTCAACACCTTGGGTAGATACCAGAGAGCATGATTGCTGGATCATATGGTAACAGAATATTTAGTTTTATAAGAAACGGCCAAATTGCATTCCAAAATGGCTGTACTCTTTTGCATTCCTTCCAGCACTGAGTGAGAATTCCTGTTGCTCCACATCCTTGCCAACATTTGGTATTGTCAGTGTTCTAGATTTTGGCCATTCTATTAGGTGTGTAATGGTATTTTGTTTTAGTTTGCATTTTCCTGATGGTATATGAGGTGGAGCATCTTTTCATATGCTTATTTGCCATCTGTATATGTTCTTTGGTGAGGTGTCTGTTAAGGTGCTTGGCCTATTTTTTAATTGGGTTCTTGGTGTTCTTATCGTTGTTTTTTAAGAGTTCTTTGTATATTTTGGGTAACAGTCCTCTCCAAGTCTGTGGCTTATCATCCTCTTGGTGATTTTATTTTTTTTTAACCTGAAAATTATAGCAGCCTACTAATTTAAAATGATACCTTTCTTTGGGCAGAGAAACATTTTTAAAAACCCACTAGTTATTTTTTACACAGATAAGATACTTGACTCCTCGTAAAGTTGTCAAAATGGGAGTTAATTCTGGTAATTTTATTCTATAAAACATTGTTATGTTTTCCAGGTGTGTGCGGATCTTAGGCAAGCAAGAAAATATTAGAGTGATGCAACTGGCTTTGTTCCAAGGAATAGCCAAAAAGCATCGTGCTGCAACTACTATAGAGATGAAAGCTTCTGAAAACCCTGTTCTTCAGAATATTCAAGCTGACCCAACAATAGTCTGTACATCTTTCAAAAAGAATAGATTTTATATGGTATGTGGAAATATTAGGAGATAGAGCCTAATCTTTCTTCCAGTTTGGTTGGGAGTTTTTTTCTTTGGCTTGTGCCTTTAACTAAAGAGAATGTTGGCAGTAATAGCAGACTTTCTAAGCAACCAGAATACCATCTTACAATACTAATATTGTAAAATTTTTAACTAGGAGTTGATTTTAAGCATTTCTATACTGTTTTCCATCATGTTTTGAAAATTTTTCAACCTGGTTTCTACAGTAACTATTTGTGTTGTCTAAGATGATAGGAAGTTAGTGGTTATGGTCATAATTGCATCCAAAATAGTTTCACTGTCGGGTTTTTAAATTTCTTTTTAGTATTTTTTATTATTTTTCAGCTTTTACTCTTAGGAAACGTAATTTATCTCCCCCAAATTTGCAGTTTCCTTCTCTAAATACATTTCCTTTTTTAACTTTTGACTTCAATGTAATGATGCTACCTTGGAATTATATACTCCTGTGGAATTTTTTTTCCCTATGGAAAACTAAAAGTTCTTTGCTTGTTATTAATACTAAAATTGGGCTCAAAATCAAACTACTAAGTTATTAGGAGTAGCACAGTCCTAATTGTTCATCTAAGAAGAAAAACTCAAAGTACAGAGACCTCTGCCCTTGCATTCTGTCTTCACACTGCAGTCAGAGAACTTTCCAAGACCCAAAATGACTTATTTCTCAGCCTAACAGCTTTTAATAACTCCCTAGCTATCTGATAGCTGGCCCTCCTCAATTCTGTAGCTTTATCTTTCTTCATTTTTAGTTCATTTGCTGCACTGACCATACTGAATATCCCATTCACAATAGTTGAATGTTTTGTATTTTTAAACTCTAGGTCTTTGCACAGGCTATTCCTTCTGCCACCCACATACTTCTAGCCAATTCCTACTCATACTTCAGGTCTCATCTTGGAAACCTTAACATCAACTCTGAGTTCATTTTTTTGGTTGTTGGCTTTGACACTGTCCTCTTCTCAAGATAATCTAAAAGCCATAAATGTAGGGGCTTTTGTGTTCTTCACTATTAAATCCACAAAGTGTAGTAAAGTGACTGACTCATTATAATATAGACATTCATCCATCTGTATATTGCAAGCAGTTGTCATGCTATTAAAGGTTACCAGCATTTGACAAACGTATGGAATAGCAGTTTCCCTACCACAAACAAGCTTTCAACCTGACATGGGTAAATTCTTTTGAGATGAGAATTTCACTTATGACTTTCAAAGTCATTGCTTAAAAATTTACTAGTATCTGTTAAGGGAAAATAGGCTGGATGTGGTAGCTTACGCCTATAATCCCAGCACTTTGGGTGGCCAAGGCAGGAGGATCGCTTGAGGCCAGGAGTTTGAGACATGCCTGGGCAACATAGTGAGACCACGTCTCTACAAAACATTTAAAAAATTAGCGAGGCATGGTGGCACATCCCATCTATTCAGGAGGCTGAGCTGGGAGGATCGCTTGAGCCTAGGAGTTCGAGACTGCAGTGAGCTATGATTGCACCACTGCATTCCAGCCTGGGTAACAGAACAAGATCCTCTCTCCAAAAATAAATAAAATAATGTGTCTTGTTTTTACCTGTAATTTAACTGTTATGAAGTAAAAATTAATCATAAAAGATAGTTGTTGATATACACTAAAAACACATATACTAATTGTCCATCCACTTTATTTTAAAACATTAAGTAACAAGCTGTATTTTTTTTCTTTTTCCAGAGTTTACCTTTATGCTGTTTAGAGCATACATATTCATTATAAAGTTAGAGGAAACAGAGAAACAAAAAATAAGTTACTCACTGCTTCCTTATGTAGCTAACATTGTTATGAATATCTTTCATCTGATTTTTACTTATTAGAACTACATATTCTTAAGCAAAACTAAGATGGTATACATATATATGAATTTTGTATCCTTTTTTCCAAATCTAACATCATAAAATAAAACTAGTTTTACAAATCTATATGTGAGCTAAATCAAGGTAACTTTTTAAAATTCATATAAATAAATAGTAAAATAGACATGTCATTCCTTTTAAAACTGGGGAATAAGATGTCAAAATGATAACATCCTAGCTTGGTTGTTTCTTTATTTGGAATCTATCCAAGTGGAACAAGGAATGATATTAGGCAAGACAGGGACTGGGGTACTAGCTTTACCTTCCTAGAACCTAATTGGCATCAGGTAGAGCTTGCTTAGAAGAGAAGATCTCTACTTACTAAGAGTAAAGTAAAAGAAACAGGCCTTGAGAAGTGAAGAGTTAACAACTGAAAGGTTTTTCTCAGTTCTTCCTATACTCTGAGGATCCTGAGATTTCTACAGCTTCATTCAAAATTTGCATTCTTTCTCCAAAGCTTCAGGGTTAGGATTTACATAGATCAGGTAGGACTCTGAAAAAAATTTAAAAAGTGAAGATCATACCAATTCAATTTGTGAAACCTCATCCTACCTAGCACTGGGTCCTGCTCATAGCAGTAATAACAATAGTTAATATGTATATGGTACCTTCTATGTTTTGGGCACTGTTCTCCAAGCACTTTATATCCATTCATTTAATCTACACAACTACCTTCATTGGTAGGTAGGTACTATTATCCTCACTTATGAATGAGGAAATGGAAGAAATTAATTCGCTTCCCCAATGTCATGTAACTAGTAAAGATAGAACTGGAATTCAAACCCGGGCAATCTAAATAGTGAAAAGTGAGCAACAGATGACAGGTTAGGACTTATCAGAAGGCAGAAATAGAGTTACAACACAAAAAACCATTATCTTTTTGAATGTGTACCCAAGAAAATTTCTACACAAAGCAAATTAAATGCTATTTTTAATCAACATGTTCATTATATTACATGGATTATTTTCATATTAGACAAATGTAACAATAATTTAACTGCCTTACACACCCTCTGATGGGAAGTGATTCCTGAAATAAGGATTTATTCTAATGTAAATTCTTACTTTCCTCAAATACTTCATTAAAAATTTTCTTGTTTCATAAATTTTTACCAGATGAAAACTTTTCACTTTTTACTTTCCTCCTTGAGTTTACCAAACGAGAACCAGAAGATACAAAAAGTGCAGATTCTGACCGAGATGTTTTTAATGAGAAACCTTCTAAAGAAGAAGTCATGGCAGCTACTCAAGCTGAAGGACCTAAACGAGTTTCAGATAGTGCCATTATCCATACCAGCATGGGAGACATTCACATCAAACTTTTTCCCGTTGAGTATGTACAACAACAATTTTTGTTGGCTTACCTAATTACAAATGTAAATGTGTATATCTGAAGAAACTATTCAACTTAAAATTCTTACTACTTAAGGAATTTGAAGAATTGAAATGTTTGATATTCTATTCCTGAGCTTTCTGATAACTGTTAATGCTAGAAAAAGAGAACATTTTATACATATATACACATACATCATAGGTTTATAATGAGGAAAAAATACATTGACTATGAAAGTGCTGAATGGAATCTGTAAAGTGATAAACAAATGTATATCACTATCACCATTAACTGCACATCCAAACTTTAGGTTTTGTGGCTTGTTATGTAACTGGTTTTCCTCTCAAAGCAAATCTTTAAGGGAAGGATAATTATTTTTCCTTCCTGAAATTTGCTAGACACGTACTACCTTTTTCATCCCAGTAGCTGTATGTTTTAAAAACAAATAACAACAAAAAACATAAGGGTTGACCAGGCACGGTGGCTTATACCTGTGATCCTAGCACTCTGGGAGGCCAAGGAGGGAGGACCACTTGAGGTCAGGAATTTGAGACCAGCCTGAGCAAAAGCAAGACTCTATCTCTACTAAAAATAGAAAAAATTAGCCAGGTGTGGTGGGGTACACCTGTAGTCCCAGCTACTCAGGAAGCTGAGGCAGGAGGATAATTTGAGCCCAGGACTTTGAGGTTGCAGTGAGCTATGATCACACCACTGCACTCTAGCCTGGGCAACAGAGTGGGACTCTGTCTCAAAAAAGAAAAAAAGCTTCAACTGAAAAAAAGCTAGAAAGTATTCTGAACAGTTTAAAAGTTTGTAAAATGAACATACAATACCAAGTACAATAGACTATCTGGCCCAAAAGGTGACATTTTACAACACCTTAAAAGTACTTATTTATTTTGAATATGAATGTTTTATACCATATCTTGGTACTGAACAAAGAACTAGGCAGTTGTAGACTGCTGGACAGTCTCATTTTAAGTGCCAGAACCCATGTACTCTGAACCTATTTCCTAATGTACTTGGTGAAAGAATTTGAATTCTTCATTCCATTCTCTTCTCTGGTCTTAGAGCCATTATATGATAATGGACCACATGAAATCATTTCATAAGATTAGTTAATATTAAGAAAGCTTCATACTCTGAATGTATAATTGTCATTTAAAGTTGATTCAACTTAGGAGATGTTATTTCTGTGAATAAGTCCTTGCTCAGGAATGTGTCACCGTACCATAACATTGTTTTTATAAGAAAACTACCTTTTCCAGAAACTTAACCCACTATATGCAGTAAACTAAGATATATATATATATTAAATATATCTTCAGATTCTGTGGCTACATTTTTAAACTGGTAAGTGACCTTGAAATCTCAATACTGTCAAACTTAAATATGAATAAGCAGTCATGATCTAAAGATATTACATTAAACCAGGGGTTCCCAACCTATGGTGAATTGTATAATTGTTTCATTATATATTACAATGTAATAGTAATAAAAATAAAGTGCACAATAAATGTAACGTGCTTAAATAATCTAGAAACATCCCCCCCACTTGCCAGTCCATGGAAAAATTATCTTCCATGAAAATGGTCCCTGGTGCCAAAAAGGTCAGGGATTGCTGCATTAAACAGTAAGAATACATTACTACTTACATGCCCTTTTTCATGCTTCTCCTGAGATTAGATGAGGTTATGAAAAAAAGACTCCTTCTTAAACATTCAGAAGGCATTAAAACATCATTGGGATGCAGAACTGCTAAGAAAACTGTCTTAAGATGCTTTAAATAGGCTTCATATTTTTAATATATGTCTTACTAGGTGCCCTAAGACAGTGGAAAACTTCTGTGTTCACAGCAGAAATGGTTATTACAATGGGCATACATTTCACCGTATAATTAAGGTAAGTTACACAAATGTCATATTGTTAAAGGAATAGTATGTTACAGCATAACAAGATACTGAAGCCTAAGAAATCTCTTCTCACATTTATCAGTTTAATTAGAAGGGAACAGGAAAAGTGGACTATGGAAGCCAAAGAAAGAATGGATTGTCATGAATACCTAGAATCAAGGACAGGAATAGTGGCATGATTATCTTTTTAGAAATGATGCAGCAATATTTTGTCAGCAGCTAAAGCAAAGGGTAAGATAACAAGGGTCATGCCAAGATAAAACCAATAACAAGGTAACTTGTTCCTAGGGGCTTTTCAATCATAGAGGAGCCAAAGTGACATCTTATCTATGAGAACCAATATTATACCTGAGGAGCAGAGTGAGCTTAGCCCCTGGATTTTGTTGAGCAGCATTCCATAAAGTAGATGGGATAGTGATATAATTCTTTGTTATCAGCAGGTCAGAAATGGCAGAAGGAAAAATCAGATCTCAGAGTTCTAAAGGAATTAGTAAAATGGCACTCGGAAATCCAGAGTATTTGGAGAAAGAGAGGAGCAGAAGAGGAGGCAATTATATAAGACAAAAATACTATACAGATGCCGAAATTTACTCATAGCATTAAGTGGTTTTATTTAACTTATTGTGAAAGATAGAGCATGTCTACAAATGAGACAACGTTTACATTTTGGTTTCAATCAGTAAATAAGGTGGTGGCTGGGCAATGGAAATACATCATCCAAATTTAAGTGTAAGGGTTTAATCAAATCACTTTATAGAGTGACTGTTAAGCAAGTTAATGTTTCACTGAATATAAAGCACTCTTAACAAAAATAACATAACTCCAAAGCATATATATAGAAAAGGAAAGTATAATATGCTTTTATGTACTTTCTGTTAAGGGCTTCATGATTCAGACAGGAGATCCAACAGGTACTGGTATGGGAGGAGAAAGCATATGGGGAGGAGAATTTGAAGATGAATTTCATTCAACATTACGACATGACAGACCATACACACTCAGCATGGCCAATGCTGGATCAAATACTAATGGATCCCAGTTTTTCATAACAGTAGTACCAACGGTAAGTACATCTTTGTCTATAGACCACAGGATTTATAGGTTATGATCTAAGAGAGTGAATTCAGTGGAAGAGAGAGCTGTATTCTCTATTCTTTGCATTATTTATATCTGCTAGGATATAAAAATGAAAATATTTTAGAGAAGAAAATGTAAAATTACATAACAAATCAGTTTAGACTTGTAAAACAATACTTTCATTGTAGTAGGAGGTAAAACAGACTGTGATTCAAGATACTTGAGTTTCAAGTCTCAGCTCTGCCACTCACTACTGACTGTACAACCGAAAACAAATTATTTCACCTCTCTGGGCCTGTTTCCTCATTCTTAGAATGGAGGGAATAGAATATAAATGAATTCTCAATTTTAAGACCTTTTTTCCACATTTTAGTATCTCTGAAATCAGAATACAGTTCATAATCAATGGCATTTTAGATTTGATGAAATATAGTGTAAGACTATCTAACTCTATTGCTATGCAGTTCCACAAAATTATAAAAATTATACACTTTTTTTTTTGGAATTAAGCACCAAGCAATGAAGGAAAAATATTTATAACTACTATCTGCCAGGATATAGTCTCATGTAATAGTCAGAATACTTCTAGTATCGCTATCTCCAGTTTTCAGTAATACATGAGGAAACAAAAGTGAGACATGATTAACTTGCCAAAGATCAAGTAAGTATTAGAGCCAGCATTGGAACTGCCATCTGTCTAATGCCAAAGCACAAAGCACTATTCCAAGCTGCCTCTTAATTGTTCAGGTAAGATTCCTTGCAGACAACTTTAAAAGCCTTAGCCACAATTCTTTAAGCCATGTCAAGTAACTTACCTTTAGGAAGCGTCTTCCAGCTCCCTTGGTCTGAAAGATGTAGATATTTAATTAAACATTATACTGTGCTTCTATATTTTTTCATATAAAATGGTAATAGCTTTTAAAAGCTAACTTTTGGGCCGGGCGCGGTGGCTCACGCCTGTAATCCTAGCACTCTGGGAGGCCGAGGCGGGTGAATCGCTCAAGGTCAGGAGTTCGAGACCAGCGTGAGCAAGAGTGAGGCCCCGTCTCTACTAAAAAAATAGAAAGAAATGATCTGGACAGCTAAAAATATATATATATAAAAAAAAAATTAGCCGGGCATGGTGGCGCATGCCTGTAGTCCCAGCTACTCGGGAGGCTGAGGCAGGAGGATTGCTTGAGCCCAGGAGTTTGAGGTTGCTGTGAGCTAGGCTGATGCCACGGCACTCTAGCCCGGGCAACAGAGTGAGACTCTGTCTAAAAAAAAAAAAAAGCTAACTTTTTATTGCTAAGAAATTATTGTACTTCTTTTTAAATATATAATAAAATGAAGCATAAATTTAAATTCTCTTTAATTTGCTCACTCAGAAGGTGTGATTTGCTCACTTAGAGTTTCCATTTATCCTCCAATACAGCCTTGGCTTGATAATAAGCACACAGTATTTGGACGAGTGACTAAAGGAATGGAAGTTGTACAGAGGATCTCCAATGTAAAAGTTAATCCCAAAACAGATAAGCCCTATGAGGATGTCAGCATCATAAATATTACTGTTAAGTAAAATAAGATTTGTTTCATTGTATTTGTAAATAAAAATGCAATATTAAACACAAGATTATTTTACATTAGGAAGCTTAAGACTTGCTAAACATACAAATCATGTTTCAAAGATATAATATTTTTATATTTTTCATTAAAGTTCATTTTTTAAAAACTGCCTTTGACTTTTCTTACAATATTTCTAATCCTGGGAGGTGATAAATGGAAAGGGACTAAATTCAGGCAAACAACACTCATTAAAGGTAATTTCTCATGAGCCTCAAATTAAGTATTAAATATTTAATAATTACAATAGTCCCCCCTTATCCACAGTTTTGCTTTCTGCAGTCAACCACAGTTTGAAAATAGGGGAGTACAGTATGATATTTAGAAAGAGAGAGACCATATTCACATAACTTTTATTATAGTATACTGTTATAATTGTTCTATTTTTTTATTGCTGTTAATCTACTACTATACCTAATTTATAAATTAAACTTTATGACAGGTATATAAGTATAGGAAAAAACAGTATATATAGGGTTCAGTACTATCTGAGGTTTCAGGAAGCCACTGGAGTTCTTAGACCCCTGTGGATAAGGGGAAATGACTCTACTAAATGAGAATGGTATATATCTGTTCCTTCTTAAAAACATGCCAGATATTCTGCCCTTGTATGTGTAAAAGAGGGCAGATCCCTCCTTTAAGGGAAAAAAAAAAATACCAGGATCTGATATATACCATTTCAAACAAAAAATACCATGTTTTTGTTGTTTCATGCCAAATATTTTTGTCTTTTGATCATTGTAAAGAAGTAGTAACAAGTAAACTTTCAAAATAAATAGGAAGTCCCATTGGTCAAAAGTGTTATATTCCTTAATAATTATGAAATATTCTTTCAAATATAAGAATCAGAATAAATGAATACCTGAATGCTTGGTTTTATATGCAAGTTCATTTATTTCCACATTCTTTTCTATTGTAGCTAAACAATTTTTTCTGTCTTCAAGTTATAGTATTTCTTTAATAAATATACTATCAAGAAGTATACATAAAAATGTTGGTATCTAATAATGGAGATATTAGTAGAAAATGGAGCAGTAAGACAATATGAACTCAAAGTCTTGTATTGATTTCGTTTCTTCTTCACTTACCCTTATAACTTACTTCATAACTATTAAGAACCACGGCTTCTAGTTTCCAGACAAACTCTTCCAGAAACTTATAGGAGGAACATGTTCAAAAGACCTGTTGAAGGAATTCATATTTTAAGCTTTAAATCTAAGCTTATACTTTTCCTTCTATTCATCAGCAGTATTATGTCCTTTTACCACAAACTTGTGAAATAGAATATGCCAAACAATGCTACTTTAAATTAATGTGTCCTCCTTTTTAAAAGAACTTAAAGTTGTACATAAAATGACTTTTCACTGTGACATTTACCTTTTCTTCCTAATTTTAAGTGTTTAGACTTACCTACCTGGCTTTAGTCACTCCTAAAAGCTTAATCTAAATTTTTGGTAATACTGCCACCAAGTGGTGATAATACCTCATTACTCCCTAAAATACACAGTGAAAGTCATATTTGACTAATGAATTTTTCCATTCATGTCAAAAACTTAACCTAATTGGCAGACCTAAAAACATACATTGCTATGTTTTTTTAAAGCATGTTTTAAATTGTCAAGATACAATCTCACACTTACTCATTAGTCCTTTTCATTCTTTATTCTTTTAGGGAAGAGTATAGCTATGTTTTTTCTCTGTTATCACTTCGCAAATTGAGAAGTATCCCAATGTTACATAAAAAGTCTTTGTCTTACCAATATTAGTTCATAAGTTACAGCTAAGTTTTCCAAGCCATTTTCTAATCAGTCATTTAAAATTCTATGTTCTCTTATGATACAAGGTTAAATTTAAAATTTAAGAATAAAAAATAAAAGCTTCACTTTGTTCAATGTAAAGTTTTAGCTCCCCTTTCAAATGCTACAGTTGTATCACCTATTTAAATGTGACCTACATTGCAAATACAGAATAAAAGTTATTCTAAATTTTTGCTTCATCAAATAAACTACATCTTAAATTTGATAGGCAAATCAATCCCCACCTATTTCGTTTTATTGTTTCTCTTAACCACAGCACAAATAATGACATTTTAAATTGGTTACTAGCAATAATACTAGATAGATGGTTCAAGAAACAGACTTTTTGGAATAATAATAGAACTTCTTTAAAATGATTTTAATGTTTTATTGCTGTCTATACTGATCGTGTATGTAGTGCAAATAATGGCTTCTGGTAGTTATAAAGCATTCCTGAATTATAGACCAGGGCTATACATTTAACAAACTTGCTTTACATAAATAATACAATATTTAAACTTAATACAGAAATTCAGAGTTAGGGGAGGCAAGTCCTGCTATATAGTATTTAAAACATCTCATTCTTAAATTTGACATTTCCCAAGAAATGTCACATTCTTGACTAATGATTAGTGAAAGAATACAACCACAACTAATTTAATAGTAGCCTGAGAAAAATATTTCTTAAAATCACACAGAAATATACTACTACTATATATACATTATAATCAAGTCTAAGCACAGTTTTTACATTGTGCAGTTATATGCTAAAGTTGTGAATTTAAAAGCTTAGCACGATTGGTGAAATAAACAATAACAAGGGAAGCAAGTTCACATGTTAGTATTACACTTTTTTTTTTCAATTACCTAGTAGAGAAAGCAGTTCAAGGGCTCACAGGGAAATGTAACACATTTTTTATTTTTCACAGTTACTGAAATCAGTCAAATATTAAATAATTTAATTCAGAAGTGTTACTTATGCACACAAGCTACACTTGTAACAGCATGACCTTTTACTTGAAAAATAAAGGATGAAATATTATATTTACTTATTTACATGTTGCCCATAACACTGATGGGCTTTTTTAAATGCTTTGTTTTCTAAAAGTTTTATTGTTTCTAAACAAAGAAAAATACATTTGAAAAGACTAAACCAAAACAGTACCACCTAAAATCACATCTTGTTATCCGACATCATTGTCTTTACAACAATTCAACTATTAAGATTTAAGATTTAACTTCATCTTAAAGTATGAGAACGTTTTAAAAACCACAAAATTTCAATCTAGCCAGTTAAATAAAATAAGTCGTGCTTCCATGGTAAGAGTGTATCCTTTAAAAATGAAAAACAGTAAAGAGCACAAATTTTTATATATTCACAACACTGAATAATAAATGTAAACTTCTTAAATATTCCTTTGCCTTAGACATGTTTTTCCTCTTAAATAACTTTTCAAGGCCTTATCATTAAGAGCGTTCATTATGTTCTCTTGTCAAGATAAATGCACTTATTATGGGAAAGTAATAAGCATTCCCAACTGTTTTAATGACTCCTCTTAAGGTAAAGTTAGTTTTCATTTTAGATCAATACCTTTTATGTAAAGCTGACCCTGGTTCTCTGTGTAACTTTCTACATTTTACCCAGAGGTCGTACCCGCAAAGGATGCAGTATTATTTTAGAAAGAAACCCCACTAAGTTCTTCAAATATGTTGAAAAATAGAAGGACTAATTTAGAGCTCTTACCTAGGAAATAATACGTAAGCCTAGGTATTACGTAAGACTAATGGGTCTTTCATAAGTGAAGATCAAATAACTTTCACAGTTTTATTATTAATTGTTCTTCAGTTTATTACTAATCTGACAATCAGGCCCAGTTAGATAACATTTTATTGTGTCTCACTGTGTATTATACAAAATGCTTTAGGAGAAAGTTTTAATAAAACACTGTATAAAATATTAATTTTCCATAGCTTATAGTTCTTAGCATTAAAGGTGTTCTGTTATACTGAACATAAAAGTAAAGTAATCCTATTACCCAAAGATGCAGTTTGGATTCTATTTCATTAAGCAACTATCATTTCTACTACTACATACTGCCAAAATTCAGTGAAAAGGCAGAGTAAAGAAGAAGCTATACCTCCCTTGCTTCACACAGAGGTTTCATTAGGCACTCAGCTGGCTATTCTTTTTTCACTGAAAGAATAAATCTTCACTTACCCTTTCTCTGTGACTACTTCTTTCCCAATATCTGGGTCACATATAATCTGAAAAACTTAAATAGCAAATGTACTTTTTAAAAGAATGTATATTCAAGAAATCTCTAAATAATTCAATCTAATCTGCTCAGATATTTAAATTTTGCTACAAAATAATTTTAAAGCAATAATGTACTGAATTCCCAATCCAAGATTTCTTTTATATATTCATCCTAAATTATCATCTTTGAGATACAGAATTTCTTATGTTATTGTGCAAAATAACTCTTAACCACAAAACTCTAAACAACTGCTGCATTTAAAATCAAGCAACATCCAATACTCCAGCAGCCACGAGTTGCCGTGAGAGCCAGTCCAACCCTTCGTATAGTCCCATACCACTTCGAGCATCACAGCCCTGAATATACCAGCTATGGTCACAGCATAGTTTATGGAGACTGAGAAGTTCAGTGATTTCTTCTACTGACAGTGCTCCAGCAACATCCTGAAAGATATATATATATACACATAATTTTTTTAATCAGTCTATCCAAATTATCATTTTTCTAATTATTATTTATGGAAATCTGTTGACAGCGTTCTAACCAAAATCTAAACAAAAGTTAAAACATAGATTCATCTTTCAATAATTATTATGATACTATAAGAATAGAAAAAGTTTTGGTTAAAGTGAGTTGTATATGTCTGTGTATGTATTTTTTGCAAGGGTAGCCTTACAATAAAATCAGTAAAGGCCATGCAACCTGAATGAAAGACACTGCCTAAGTCATTAAAAGGCATCAACTTTAAAAAAAAAACAAAGAAGAAATTAAGACATGTAGACCATAAAAAATGGTTTATATACAGGGTTTACATAATGAAGAGTTCATTACATTCCCACTTCGAACACCTCTTACCCTGACTTCCCAGGAGCAACTACCAGTAACCATTTCTTACATATTTTTCCAGAAAATTTCCACGCACATCCATGCAAATAAACACAAACAAGAACATACTTTAGGTTTTCTATATCTTGCAGGGTTTTTTTTAACTTAAACATGTTGAAGATAGATATTATTCCATTTTCTGTACAAGGAAATTTTTCACAGTTTTAACATCAGAATTGCATTCCATTCTATGGATGCAACATAATTTAACCAGTTCTATCTTGAATATTCAGATTGAAGTCATATGCTTATGTGCTATTATTAATACAAATTCATATATATACACACACATATATAGGTCTACATACATCTGCAAAATTATCTATAGGATAACCTTTGGATATTTTCTGTAGGATATATTGCTAGAGGTAGACTTGCAGGGTAAAGTGTATATGCATCTAAAACTTTGACAAATATTGCCAAATTGTCCTCCAATAAAATGTCTCAGTTTAATAACCACAATCAACAGTGTATGTGAGTCTGTGAAGATCATGAAACATTTTCATCTTTAACTATCTGATGGGTAGAAAAGGGTATTTTCACTTTGTCATATTTACGTGTCTTCAATCACAAGTAAGGATAAATGTACCAGATCTTAATATTATAGTTTGCCCTTTTATTAAAGGGAAAATTGTTTATTCTTCATTCTACTCTTCCCTTTCTATGACATCTATTCTACTCTACTTCTACCTCTACTTCACTTAAAAGCATTCTCATCCTCCTAGAAGCTTAAGCTCAAGATCTAGGAAGCTTCAGCTATTTCCAATCCTTGATCCTCCCCATTCAGTTACCAATTCTAACAACTGTACCTCCACAAAGTCTCTTCCATCTGTCTCCACCTTTCTAATCCTCTAATTCAGGCTCATAAGTCTCACTTGAATTATTTCAATTTATTGCATCAATTTATTGGATCTCCCATTTCTAGTACCTTACCCTGATTCATTCTACATTCTACCCCCAGGATTACAGTCATAATACAGTGATATGATCTTATCACTCATTAGTCAAAAAACATTTTGATGGTTGACCTTTGCTCACAGAATAAAACCTAAATTTCTCAGTCTACCCTGTCAGGTCTTCACACTGTGGCCTCATCTGTTATTCTTCATCCTCTACGTGCACCTCACATATAGGTATGCTTGATGCTTCCTGAAAACATTAATGCTGTTACATTCTCCGCCTGTAATATTCTTTTCTTCATATATTGACCCAAAGTTTTAACCATAATTTCAACTCTTATGATAATTTCAACTCAAATCCTACATTTTACAAATCTTACAAGATTCCATCTTTAGAACTACTCTCTCTCCTAATTCCCCATTAACACTTTTAATATTATTGAAGTTACTTACCAGTTTTCTTTGTATTTGAATCACACATATGTGTTCATGTATATACACAGCAGTTTCCTGTAAGCATCAACTACCTATTTCTTTTTTGTATACTCCAAGGTACCCAGCACAGCACTTTTCACATAGATTGTGCTATTGTACCTAGCAGAAACTTTGTAAATATCTATTGAATTGATTCTCTTTTGAAATTTTTCCAGCTGCTTTATGACATGGAATACAAAACTACTAAAATAATATATAAAAATGTATTACCTGTTTGTTGGCAAAAATCAGGAGCAAAGCATCTCGGAGTTCTTTTTCTATTAACAACTTCGCAAGTTCACTGTGTGCTTCACTAATTCTGTCTCTATGACTGCTGTCAACAACAAACACAACAGCTACCAAAAAAAAAAACCACAAAAATATTCAATTAGTCACTTAAGTTTCAGTTAACTGGACCAAATATTTAATGCTCTCATTATCATATTTTGGTTAGAGTTCGTCTACCATCAGTATTTTGACATAAAAGTTACCTATTATGGTAGGAGTACCTACAAATAATTAATAGTATCATCTCAAGTAGTTCACATAACTTCTCAGGTTTAGTTTCCCTATCTATGACAGGATTTACAACACATGCTCTATCAAACACAAGTTGCTCTGTATATCAATTAACATTTATCTCATAATGAATGAAAATGTGCCTCTTATGATCTTCTACCTAGTGATGCTACTTGTTCTTTGAATGCTATGTCCTATACCAAAAGATAGTCTTTTAAGAATAAAAACATCACCATCTTTGTCTCTACAAAGTACTCTTCTCTCTAGGTTAAACATTCCCGGACTTTCACCCATTCCTCATATTCAAAATTCCATTTTGTTCTTAATTATGGCTCATATTTAACTTAATATAAAAAAACTCAAGTAAAGATAATTATCTCGTCTCTCATCTTGGTGGAAAGTATGATGACATATGGAACAGGTGGCATGAACATAAACATCATGTTGGAGTGTAGGAGGCAAAAGTGTAGAATGGGGCCCAAGTATGAATAAAAGCTAGGTGGAGTATATGTGATATAATACAGTTTGGACAAAAGAAAGCCACTGTAAGTTCTTCTGCACATAACAACTATTTGTGAATGGATATGAGGGAGTAAGGCTATTGAGAGATTATAATGAGATAAATGTTGAGTTGAACAGCAGAACCATACACCACAAATGCAACTCTATACCACCATATTGTGATCACATCCATATGAATACTGATATATTAACTGATAAGAGCAGCAGGAGGTAAGTACTTTTAACTGCCTACATACCTAAGCTAAATATGTTTTTTATTCTATAATAATGGTTTATCATGAACAAACCAAAAGTACATATCCCAGTCTTTCTACCTACATTTTTTACAAAATAAAGGACTTCCCACTGATACTTAAATGTATAGTCAAGTATTTAGTCATAAATACCAGCTTTGCTAGTTAAATCAGTGTACTGAAAACTGTTATCCCAAAACTCTGAAAAATTAAGATGTCATTTTTTACTCTTACCTTGGGTATTGAGGTAATAATGTTTCCACAATGGTCTTAATTTGTGTTTTCCACCTACGTCCCAAATAGTGAATTTCAGATTTTTATATTCTACAGTTTCCACATTAAAACCTGTTTTTAAAAAAAGTTACTTTTATACTTTATAACAAATGACACATCAAACATAGGCTGTTTTATAATTATGACTTACGAATTTTCAACTTGCAGCAACATCTACTGAAGCCAAATCAACTCCATTCCTAATCCTACATAGGGAATGTACACCTTTAACAACTGCCAGCCCTCCAGACCTTCACCAGGGTCCTTAGGAACCTGGAATCCATGTATGTGCCAGCTCTGCTCCACTACTACCACCTCACTCCTAACCTCAACCAGGGTCATCAATCCTCTATTCCTGCCAACTGTCCCACCAATGGTTTGTTCCTTCTTATTATGCCACCATGTACCTTTCAATTCCATAGCCACTGAATCTTACATTTTTTCTCTCAAATGTTGGTATCTTAGAGCCAGAAAAGAGCTCACACTATCATGACAGATCAGTATCAATTAAGATCCTGAGAACTCAGCTGTAAGGTAGGGTTTGTCCATAAAATGCCCATTAAGTTAAAAAGCAATACTCATACTTACCAATTGTTGGAATGGGCTGCATGAACTCATCCTGTTTTAACTTAAACAAAATAGTAGTTTTTCCAGCACTGTCTAATCCTAATGTCACAACTCGAATTTCCATTTTTGGTCCAATGTGAACTCTATTGTCCTAGAATTTAAAAATTTTTTAAACTTGTTTTTAACTTGATATGGAATTAGAAAATAATAGCATTTATACTTTCTTCTTTATAAATAAAGCACCTTTGTTAATTATTTTTATGTCTCCTACTCATTCCCAGACCCACTGGAATCTGAATTGTATTCTTCAAAATCTTCTGGATCTGATATTCGCTAGGGAAGGAATTCCTCCCCATGGCTAAATCTTTCATTAGTAAAACTGAAGATTTTGTCTTTGTATAAATACAATACGCCCACTTAATTTTTCCAGATTTTCTAACTCAATTGAATCTTCCTTAAATCTTTAAACATATTTTTATGCTTGTACTAAAAAACTCAAAATAGGGCCAAATTAATTAAAAATGAAAACTGTTGCTCAGTTCCCAGAAATATCCACTATTAACAATTTGATGTATATCCCTCCACCCGCTTTCCGATATACTTATTGGCCAACATGCACAAACAAAACAGATATGCTTTTTTTAAAACTTAAGAAAAGGAAACTCTATACACCCAGACAATGCAACTAATGTTTTTCACCCAACAATATATTATGGAATCCTTTTCATCCATATGGATCAACCTTTTTCTTTTAGTGGTTTCATTATATTCCATAAACTACAATTTAACCAATCTCCAACTGATAGATTTTAGGTCATTTCTGATTTTATGATATTATAAATAATGCTGTAATGAACATACTTGTACATATTACAACTGTATGACCTTTCTGCCTCACTGCTCTCATAAGAAAGAGGATAAAAATAGTACCAAATTCACACAGGGTTCTTGTGAAGGATTAATTTTTAAAAATACACATAAAAGTCTTTACAACTGTTCCTGGCATAAGAACTGTTCTTTTGAGCACTCTGTTCTTAGCTTATATGAGAAAAAATTTTCCTGCTTTAGTTTTATCTACTTTTTGGATACTCTTTCTTGTTTTCCTTTTATTCACCTCTTAAATGTTGGTATTCTTGAGAGTCTGTATGAGGCTCCCTCCCCATTCCACATATTTTCACTTACTCCATGAGCTTCAATTACCATCTATATGTTGGCTCCCAAACCTACACTTAAGTCCAGCCCTAAGCCTCAGAAATAAAACAACATATGAACCAGAATAACTTTATGAGAACTCTAGAGACCAGTTGAGAAGTTACAGTACCCAGGCCAATATAAAACCAGGTAGAGATTTTAGCGTAAAGGATAATAAAATCCAGGGCATTCTGTGCACTCATCCCTGCCTTTCCACCTATTCGACACAGCAAGGTGCAACCACGAGGAAACTACAGAATATTAGCAAGCCGAATTCAACAACACATTAAAAGGATTATATACATCGTGGCCAAATTGGATTTATACCCAGAAGGCAAAGATTGTTTAATATCAATCAAGGTAATACATGGAATGAGACAAAAACCACATAATCATCTCAACTGATGCAGAAAAAGCATTTGACAAGATTCAATACCCTTTCATACTAAAAACACTCAACAAACTAGGAATATAAGGAAACTACCTCAACGTAATATAGACCAGGGGTCCCCAACCTATGGTGAGTTGTATAATTATTTTGTTATATATTACGATGTAATAATAATAGAAATAAAGTGCACAATAAATGTATTGAACTTAAATCATCCCAAAACCATCCCTCACCTACCCAGTCCATGGAAAAATTGTCTTCCTTAAAAATGGTTCCTGGTGCCAAAAAGGTTCAGGACCACTGATATAGACCATGAAATGCCCACAGTTAACATCATACCCAATGATAAAAACTGAAAGCTTTTCCTCTAAGATAAGGAACAAGACAAGGATACCCACTCTGACCATCCTATTCAACATAGTATTGGAAGTTCTAGACAGAGCAATTAGGAAAGGAAAAATAAAAGGATCCAAACTGGAAACTACTATGGAAAACATTATGGAAAGGAAGATGTAAAATTATCTCTCTTCACAGATGATATGACATTATATGTAGAAAACCCTAAAGATACCAAACACACACACACAAAATTGGTTAGAACTAATAAATGAATTCACCAAACTTGCAGGACATAAAATCAATACACAAAAACCAGTTGTATTTCTATACACTGACAATGAACAATCCAAAAAGGAAATAAGAAAACAATTGTATTTACAATAGTACCAAAAAGAATAAAATAATTAGCAATAAACTTAAAGAAGGAAGTAAAAGGATTGTACACTGAAAACTATAAAACAGGCTAAAATAAATTAAAGAAGACACAAATAAATAGACGTTCATGGATTTAAAGACAATAATTGTTAAGATGTCAAAACTATAGCAACTATAGATTCAATGCAATTCCTATCAAAATCCCAATGACATTTTTTGCAGAAATAGGAAAAAAGATCCTAAAATTCGTGTAGACTCTCCAGTGATTGTAAATAGCCAAAACAATTTTGAAAAAGAAGAACGAAGTTGGAGGACTCATACTTCCTCACTTCAAAATATATTACAAAGCTACAGTAATGAAAACCTTGTTGTACTGGCATATAGACAGATGTACAGACCAATAGAATAGAATAGAGAGCCCAGAAATAAACCCTCACACGTATGGTCAAATAATCTTTAACAAGAGTGTCAAGATCACTCAGTGAAGAAAAGACAACCTCTTCAGCTAATGATGCTGGGGAAACTGGATATACACATGCAAAAGGATGAAGGTGGACCCTTATCTTACACCACATACAAAAATTAACCCAAAATGGATTAAAGCTGTAAACTTAAGACCCAAAACTATAAAACTCCTAGAAGAAAACGATGGGGAAAAGCTTCATGACATTGGATTTGGCAGTTATTTCCTGGATTTGATACCACAGGCATAGGCAATAAAAGCAGAAAGAAACAAATGAGACTACCTCAAACTTAATACTTTTGTGCATCAAAGGATACAATCAAGAGAGTGAAAAAGCAACGTACAGAATGGGAGAAAATATTTGCAAATCATAAATGTGAATTAATATCTAGAATATATCAAGAACTCCTACAATTCAACAACAAAAAATCAAATAATCCAATCAAAAAGTGGGCAAAGTACTTGAATAGACATATTCAAGACAATATACAAAATGGCCAACAAGCATATGTAAAGATGCTCAACATCACTAATCATCAGAAAAATGCAAATCAAAACCAAAATAAGGTATCACCTCACACTAATTAAGATGGCTACTATCCAAAAACACAGAGAAAACAACAAGTGTTGGTGAAAATGTGGAGAAATCGAACCCTTGGGCACCATTGATAGAACTGTAATTATGCTATAACCACTATGGAAAACAATATGGTAGTTCCTCAAAAAATTAAAAATAGAACTACTATCTGATCCACCAATTTTATTTTTGGGTATATATCCACAAGAATAGAAAGCAGGGTTTCGAAGAGATATTTGTACACCCATGTTCATAGCAGCACAATTCACAGTAACCAAGAGATAGAAGCAACCCAAGTTTCCATTGACAGATGAACAAATAAACAAAATGTGATACATATGTGCAATGAAATATTATTCAGCATTAAAATGGAATGATCCTCTCACATGCTACAACATGGATAAACTTTGAGGACATTATGCTAAGTGAAATAAGACAGCCACAAAAAACAAATACTGTATGATTCTACTTATATGAGATATCTAAACTAATTAAATTCACAGAAACAGAAAGTAGAATGGTGGTTACCAGGGGCTGAGGAAAGAGGGAGAAAGGAGAATTGTTGTTTAAAGGATATAGAGTCTCAGTTTTACAAGATAAAAAATTTCTGGATCTGTTTCACAACAATGTGAATACTGTGTACAGTACTGAACTGTACACTTAAAAATGGTTACGATGGTAAATTTTATATTGTGTGTTTTCCACCACGATAAAAAAAAAATTGTGGTACATCCTCACAATAAAGTATCTTGCAGCTATAAAAATGAACAAAAAATGTCACTGTGTACTGCTATGTAGTGATGTTCAGGATGTACAGTTAAGTAAAAAGAGCGAGGAAGAAAAAAAGTGAAAGTCTACCTTTAAATGCTGGGAGTGTGTATACAAATATATAAACATATTTTTATTTTTTTTAAGTGATGAATAAACTAAGAAAAAATTCTAAATGGTTTTCTATGGGGAACAAAGTAAAAAGGGTAGAGAGAACAGGGATAAAAGCTAGATTTCTCTGAATGAACCCTGTTGTGGAGATTTGAGTTTGGACCATGTAAATGTTTCACATAATTATAAAACAAATTTTTTAAAGTCCTTAAAAATAGAAAGTTTAAAAAGGCAGAAACATGAACCTTTCTAAATCAGGGGGTGCCCAGTTTAAAAGAGATAAATATATCAACCAAATTCCCAAGTATAGGCCTTGTTTGGGTTCTGTCTTAAAAAAATAAACAATCTGAAAATCTGAATACTAACTGAATAGTTGATGACATTAGTGAAAATATTAGAGAGTAATTAGATTAATTATTAAACTTTTTGGGTATAATAACAGCATTTTGAGTTTTGGGGTTTTTTTGTTTGTTTGTTTTTTGAGACAGGGTTTCACTAGGTTACCCAGGCTGGTCTTGAACTCCTAGATTCAAGTGATCCTCCCACGTTAGCCTCCCAAGTAGCCGGTACTACAAGTGTGCCACCACACCTGGCGATGGTTTTTTTTAAAAGAGTCCTTATCTTTTGGAGATTTACACTAAAAATTTCATTGATGAAATGATATGATGTTGGGAGGAAATGATTATGACGTTAGGATTTGTTTCAAAATACCCTGGGGGACTGCAAGTAGGAGGAGTGGAGAAAAGGGGACATGAAATAAGAAGTTTATAATTGTTAAAGTAGGTGACGGGTATAGGAAAATTCACTGTATCATTCTTCCTATTTTCCACTGATAAACATTTTTCTTCAAAATCCTATAATTCATGAATTTCCTGGTTGTCTCTTCAAGCTAATTATCATGAAATGAAAATCAATCATTTGTTAGAAAACATATCTGAAAATAAAGTATAGTACATTACCTTCGTAAAAGTGACAGGGATGCTGGCATCCAATTGAATGTGATCTGCAACCTCTGTAAACTGCTGCTGCTGTTTCTGCAATGTTTCCAGTAACCTTGTAATTTCTTGTTTTGCCAAGACAACTCTACAATCATCCTAGAAAAGGGAAAATAGTATTTCTTGTAAACTTTTTGTTAAAGAAATAAGGAAAAGAGGCCAGGCACAGTGGCTCATACCTATTAATCCGAGAACTTTTGGCAGCCAAGGCAGAAGGACCGCTTGAGGCCAGGAGTTGAAGACTAGCCTGGGCAACATAGCAAGACCCTGTCTCTACGAAAAGTAATTTTAAAAAAATGAGCTGGGTGTGGTGGCACATGCCTATAGTCCCAGCTACTTAGAACGCTGAGGCAGGAGGACTGCTTGAGCCCAAGAGTTTGAGGTTGCAGTAAACTATGATGACACCACTGCACTCCAGTCTAGGCAACGGAGTGAGACTCTGTCTCAGAGAAGAGAGAAGAAAGAAGAGAGAAGAGAGAGGAGAGGAGAGGAGAGGAGAGGAGAGGAGAGAAGAGGAGAGGAGAAGGGAGGGGAGGGGAGGGGAGGGGAGAGAAAGAAAAGAGATACATCGAAAACTTGCAATAAAAGCCCTTTTATCATCACAGTATTCAAAGTTAACTTAAATGTAATTTTGGCTAGGATAATAATAATTGGACAATAACAACTTATTAGTATAACCTCTATGGAAATTAGTACAGAAATTTCTCAAAGAACTAAAAGTAGATCTACCATTCGATCCTGCAATTCCACTACTGGGTATCTATTGAAAGAAAAAAAGGGTCTAGACCTGGTGATGCATGCCTGTAGTCCCAGCACTTTGGGAAGCTGAGGCAGAAGGATCACTTAAGGTCAGGAGTTTGAGACCAGCCTGGGCAACATAGCGAGACTTTGTTTTTACAAAAAATAAAAAAATTAGCCAGGCATGGTGGCATGCACCTGGAGTCTCAGCTACTTAGGAGGCTGAGGCAGGAGGATCATTTGAGCCCAGGAGCTCGAGGCTGCTCGAGGCTGTGTATGATCATGCCACACACTCTAGCCTGCGTGACAGAGTAAGATCTTGTCTCTAAATAAGAAAGAGAAAGAAAAGCAAAGCAAGCATTGTATCAGAAAGATATCTGTACTCGTGTTTATTGCAGCATAAAATAATTCACAATCCCAAAGATATGGAATCAACCTAAGTGCCCATCAACCAATGACTGGATAAAGAAAATCTGGTATACATTTATTGTGGAGTACTATTCAGCGGTAAGAATGAAATAATGCCTTTTGCAGCAACTTGGATGGAACCGGGGTGGGAGGGTGTTATCCTAAATGAAATAATTCAGAAACAAAAAAATAAATGCATGTTCTCACTTATAAGTGGGAGCTAAACTATGGCTACACAAGGACACACACAGTGGTATAATGGACAATGGAGACTCAAAAGTGGGCAGGGCAAGAGGGGGTGAAGATGAAAAATTACCTATGGGGTATAATGTATACTATTAGGGTGATGGGTACACTAAAACCCCAGACTTCACCACTATACAATAATAAATAAATAAATAAACTTAAAAAACAACCTGTTCTGAGAGGGAAAAAAATTCATTCATAATATTGAATGCAAAAAAAAAAATAATAATTTAAGAGCCTATCAACCAAAGAATGGATAAATTGCAGTATATTGATAAATGGAACACTATCACAATGAAAATAAATCAAAACTATATGTGATGATACAGATTTCACAAATATAATGTAGAGTAAAAGAAGACATGGCATGGAGAATTTCTACAGTATGATGTCATTTATATTAATTACCCAAACAACCAAGGTAAGCATTAGAAGTCAGGATAGTGGTTTACCCTGGGGGAAAGGCAGGCAGTTACCAGAAACAAGTGTGAGAGGACTTCTGGAGTACTGAAAATGTTGTGTTACTTGATCTGCATGCTGGTTACACACTAATGATCAATTTGAAAATTCAGCCAGCTGAACAATTATGCACACAATTCTGTATATATGTTTTACTTCTAGAAAAAGTTTAAAAATAATTGAAGATACACATATATTGGTTTAAAAAAAAGGACAAAGGTCAAACTGTGGAAAGTCTCCGTCTCACTCCAGATCCCCAGGCCCTCCCCTCAAAGTCAAGAACTTTCTACATTCTTGAATATTATTCCAGAATATTCTATACAAAACCAATACATGAAAGATCTCCTAGTAATATGTAAGCTCCATGAGAGCAATAGTATTATCTGTTTTTGCTTACTATTGGATACTCAAATTAGTTGATGGCAATCCCAATGTTCCAGTTGCTCAGAACCAAAACCTTGAAGTCATTCTTGCTTTCTTTCTCCTTCACGCCCTACACACAATCTGCCAAGAAACACTACTGAATATCTAGAATCTGGGCACTTCTAACTCCCATTATTCAAGCCAGTATTATTAATATCTCTCACCTGGAATTCTACAACAGCCACCTATAACTGTTGAACTCCTTCTTTTCATCTTTGTCCTCCTTTAATCCATTTTATATACATCAGCCAGAGTAATACTTTTAATAAGTAAGATCAAGTCACTCTTGTGCTGAAAACCCCACCATGGTCCCCCTATCTCAATCAATAAAAGCTGAAGTCCCCACAGGGCGTTCCTTACATAAAATTCCCTATTACCTCTGACTTCAGTTCTTATTACTCCTTCCTTCACTTACTCTACTCCATCTACAGAGGCCTTTATTGCCGTTTCTTGAACACACCAGGCATGCTGCCCTAGGGTTTTTGCTCTAACCATTTCCTCAAGTAGAATGTTCTTTCCCCCATTCGGGCTTGAATTCCTTCACTTTCTTCCCCTTTGAGTCTTTGCTCAAATCTTGCTTTTTCTCTATAATGCTTACCCTGACTATTTAATAATGCAATCTGCTGTACAAACCCAAACATGTGATTTGTAGAGTTCTTTTTCCCTTAGCTCTTATCACTTCCTAACATATAAATTAATTATTTAGATACAGTTATGATTTATTGCCTGTTTTCTCCTTGCTAGAATGGCAATTCCACAAGATTATGGCTTTTGCTTATTTTGTTCACTAATATACTCTAAGTACTTAAAATATACATGGCAATATTAAGTGCTCAAAAGATATTTGCTAAATGAATGAACAAATATTCAGCATCTGGCATAATGCCTAGAACTTAGATGATACATAATTTCTTTGAAGGGGAGGGAT
This sequence comes from Propithecus coquereli, assembly GCF_000956105.1. NCBI lineage: Eukaryota > Metazoa > Chordata > Mammalia > Primates > Indriidae > Propithecus > Propithecus coquereli. Next base: position 14,683,130 of record NW_012155284.1, on the reverse strand, counting down.
GATTAAGTTTTGTTCTCAAAAATGAAAATAAATTCGTGATGTTCCATCTATTCCTCTGTCAATTTTCTCTGTGGTGGGAAATTTTAAGAATATTAGTTAGGATTCTGTGGCCATAAAACAGAAGAAAACTAATAGATCCATATGAAAAATGAATACAAGACCCCGATTTCTTTTGCATTAACATAGTGAGATAATACCATATCATTAACAATTACATGACGCTTCAGAAACTCTAAAACATTTTAAAATATTTAAGTAACTGCAGATATAGTTTTTTGTAAAATAAATATGAAAATACTCTTAAGTAGTCAAGTAAATATGATTTAGGACATGATTCCATTCTGATTTTGCCAGTAGCTTGATTATCCACCATGAGTTGAACAAGTATTTATTAAGCTCTATCTAGATACAAAGAACTTAGAGACACAAAGATAAACAATATGTATCTGGTCAGCATCTAGAAGGACAAATAGGCATATTGTATGATTCAAGGTCCAATCAGAAGACACAAATCACACCAGTTATTTGAACAGAAAGAACTTCATATAAAGAACTGATAACTAGGTATAGTTATTAACTAGGTAACTCAAAGAGTAAAAAGAACTCTGAGGTATCACGGAGATAAAAACTGTAGGAAATAGCTCCCACCTCCAGGGCTAAGGAAATAAAGGGAAGAGGTTAAAATTATTAAAACTTAGAAACTTGCAGGAGGGGTCCCATGGAGCGAAACTCAGACCTCTAAGGAAGGTAGTCTCCTCATAAGAGGAATGCATTCACAAGAACGCCAAGTAAACAGGAACCCAAGGAAGCCACTTCCCACCGTCCAGTCTCCCTTCAGTGCCCCATCTTCGTAGTACCTAACATGGAGCCAGCTGGCAACACAGCTATGTGGTTTGTAGAGTTCTAGCCCCAGCATCACAAAGCAGAGGACAGAAGAGTAGGATTGGAGCTGAAAAACAACTTAATAAATGGCATACGCATCAACTGTTACAATTCAATATAGTAAGGACCAAATGATAACTCAAGACTGATAAGGATACAGGCTGGCCACACTCATATAAGAGAAAAAGCTCTACAACAGTAAAAGGTTTAGCCTACAATGATTTGAAATCACACAATTATTAGCAGTGTATCAATAAAGATAAGAGAGACTGAAACTTTTCTGAAATTCTTAGGGCAGCAATTATCCTTATATCTCCCACTTATAAAAGCAGATCCAAAATAGAAATGTGGGGCCAGGCATGGCGGTGCATGCCTGTAATCCTAGCACTCTGGAAGGCCAAGGCGGGAGTATCGCTTGAGGTCAGGAGTTCAAGATCAGACTCAGCAAAAGTGAGACCCTGTCTCTACTAAAAATAGAAAGAAATTAGCCAGGCAACTAAAAATAAAAAAAATTAGCCAGGCATGGGTGGCACATGCCTATAGTCCCAGCTACTAGGGAGGCTGAGGCAGGAGAGACGATGGCTTGAGCCCAGCAGTTTGAGGTTGCTGTGAGCTGGGCTGACGTCACGGCACTCTACTCAGGGCAACAGAGTGAGACTCTGTCTCAAAAATAAAAAAATGTGTAAGACTAACAGTTCTGTTACAATAATCTTGTATCTCGCTCATTAAAAAGTAAATCATTTGCAAACTGGGTAATGAACTGCTTATGATACCTCAACCATCATAAAACATGGTTTATTGTGATAGTGAAGTAAAGAATGACTGAATTAGAGCATAGGTAGATGGTACAAGCTACAGAGGAACCCCCACCCCTGCCAACAACAACAAAAAAAAGACCAAAGAAGAGAGAATTTCAAAGAAGAGCTGGACCTTAAAGGAGAAAAAAAGAGATATAGGCACTCCAAGCAGAAAGAATAGTACATATATGCTTGGCAAAGAAGAGTAAAAGGATTTGGAATGACCGAAGAATGACATGAAGTTAGAAGGCTTCTAAAACCCATGGCTTCATGGTGAGGGAAGGGCAGATCTTGAAGGAAAGGACACTGATATGGCTGGTGGAGCAATTTAAGGTTACAGACCATGTCCTAAGTGGGTCAACACATGCAGCACATACAAAATGTTCATCAAATTAATAAAATAGACTAGTATGTATCTCTGTAATTACCTACTTAACTTTACAACTACGGCCCTAACCACACTTAAACTACCTACCTGCTGCAAAGTCTTTTCACAATGAAGGCAGGCTGTTGAGACCTGGGACAACAAAATAGTCATATCTTCTTGTTGTTGCCTGAGCCAAATCAGTTTTTCACGAACATGAGCATCAACGACACTTAGAGCCATTTCTTCTTGACGACATAGAGTTTCATGCAGATCAGAAAAATAAGCTCGGACACATGACCGGGCATTCTCTGCAGTACCTGGTACCTATGGAAATCAAAATAAGTTTTAAGCAATTGTAAACTTAACAAAGATTTTATATATAAAATATTGAAAATTTTATATAGATTGTATAAATCTATATAAATTTTATATAGATTGTATAAATCTATGCAATCTATATTAAATTCTGAAACTTAAATTTCTATGCTAGATCTTTCCCTTCAACTATGGAGTTTGGATATCCAACTGTTTATAAATGACATCTCGAGCAAAATGGAACGCCTAATCTCCAGTCTTCCCCACCCCCAAAACCTAGTTACCTCTCAGTAAATGAAAGGCAAAAAATAGCAGTAATTTTAACTTCAATTAACTTCATTAACACCTCTCTTCTATATCCCACATCTAGTCCCTCAGCAAGTTCTACCAACTTCAAAATATATACAGAATCTGATCATGCCTCACCACCTGTACTTCTATAATACCAACCTGTTGTAAGCCATTGTCATCTCTCACCTGATTATTACAATAGCCTTCTTTTGGCCTAACTGCCTGACCCTCCAAATTACCTATCCAATCAATTTTAACAATTAATCACTAAGACCAACCCATTCTACATCTTTAAAATCTCAAATTCATCTATTTTTCTCCATTCTCACCACCTAGTATTATAGGCCATAAACATCTCTCAACTAGATAATTTCAACAACATCCTGATGCGTCTTCCTGCTTCCAATCTTGTTGCTCCTCCAATTCATTTTCTATATTAGGAGCAAACTTTCTTAATGCAAATCTGATTACATCATTCCCATGTCGATTCTTCAGTGGCTCATTACTACCCTTAAACTAAGTACTGAACTCTTTAAAATGGTTACCAAGATCCTGCATGATTTGGCCTTAACTCTCCAAACCCTTTTCCTGCCATTCTCTGCTCAATACTCAAAGCTCCAACCACAATAAACTTTAGTTTCTACAATATGTCCAGTCCTCAATTCTAGGCATTTTAATACATGCTTCCCTCCCTGCGAAAACTCACACCCCACCCCACTCTGCTCCATGACTGAATTCCTTCATATCTCAGCTTAGACATCACTACTTCTAGGAAGTCTTCTCTGACCTCCAGAGATTGTTGTCCCTGTTACCACTGCCAAGGCACCTTGTACTTGTCCCCCACAAATTAAATAGCTACCATATTTGAAACTCTCTCTCTTTTATGATGAATTTTAAGTTCAATGAAGACAGAGACTTTTTTAAAAACTTATTTCCAGTGACTAGGGCTGTATTGGCACACTGTAATTACTCAATAAATAATTACTAGAAGGTGAAAAGATAAAAAGAAAAAAGAATAAGCAGGTAAAAAAGGAAAGAAAAAAGTCCATACATGTTCTGTGTGAGCCATTCCAATTCCATCTTCCACAATTTGTTCTCCTCCTTCAATGTGCTGAACAATTCCAACTAATTTTCTGGAATAATCTGAGATTTCCTCGGTGAAGGTCCGTATGCAGTGAGCCATATCTAAAATTGATGCTCGAATCTGATTAGCTTCTGGTTCCAATACTGAATGCTATAAAATGCAACATAATTATAGAAAATAACTCACAGTATTGACTAATGATACAAAAAACTATTTAAATCCTTCCTATTAACACAAAGAAATATCAGCCACAAGTAGCTTTCATACACATTTAGAAAAAGCACAGCATAAAAAGGTAAAAAATACTAATAATTCACTTTCACTCCTTCATAAGAAAACTACTTATCCCACAAAAAAATAATTTAAAAATTGGAAGTCCATTTATTGTTAAATAAGAGACCAAGAGATTATCTCTAAAATTATAATCATAAGTAATAGTTCATCAATAGACATGGATATTGTCAAAATAATCCAGTATATCATGAAAACATGCAAATGAAGAAGAGAATTTTTATTTCCTGTTGGAAAGCTATTTTTCAGTAAAGAAAGAATCATGAGGGCCGGGCGCGGTGGCTCAAGCCTGTAATCCTAGCACTCTGGGAGGCCGAGGCGGGCAGATTGTTTGAGCTCAGGAGTTCGAGACCAGCCTGAGCAAGAGTGAGACCCCGTTTCTACCAAAAATAGAAAGAAATTAATTGGACAGCTAAAAATATATAGAAAAAAAATTAGCCGGGCATGGTGGCGCATGCCTGTAGTCCCAGCTACTTGGGAGGCTGAGGCAGAAGGATTGCTTGAGCCCAGGAGTTTGAGGTTACTGTGAGCTAGGCTGACGCCACAGCACTCACTCTAGTCCGGGCAACAAAGTGAGACTCTGTCTCAAAAAAAAAAAAAAAAAAAAAAAAAAGAAAGAAAGAATCATGAGGCCTCTCTGAAATGTTTATAACATTCAGAAATTAAATCTCTCATTTCTTTTCATGCAACCAAGCCCAATTCATTCACCAGTTAACTCTTCTTCAATCCCTTTTACATAAACAATCAAGTCAGTGAAAACAAATGGTGAGCTGGTAAACTAATTAGAGTCATCCAATTTAATTCAATTCATACCTTGTGACCTTGGTGTTTTCCATATTCTTTGCAGACACAGCACATGAGTGGGCTAGTTTGACAACCTTCTTCCAAGCAAACAAACTCAATGGCATGCACCTGGTGCTGAGAGCACATGGTTTTCTCATGAGGTTTATCAGCTAGAGGCACTCGCCTGTGCTTTGCTAATGTCTTTGTAGAATGTGTAACTTGGGAACACTCTGAGCACAAGTGAGTTGCACACACAGTGCAATATACAGACGCAACGTGAGCTTCATCTTCATCGCAACGAATGATGCTCTGATAAACAAAAAATTAATACCTTAAAATTGAACCCAGTCAGTATAACATGACAATTTTTGAAATACAGAGGCCCACAATCTTTTCTGACTAGCCTTTATATCAATATATGAAAATATACTGGTTATTAAGCACAAAGGTCATTCACTATTCAACTGAGGAAGTATTCATTTCTATGGGTAAGTGAGAAGCTATTTCTAAAATTGATTGTTAATATATGTTATAAATTAGAGGTCAAAAATAAAACTATTCTCATAGATTCATAGTCAATGCAAAGATCTCTCCCAACAAATCCCCTCATTTTACTAAACCATGGTTGGAAGTATTTTTTTAAGACTAAAAAAATCTTATGTTTAATACATCCTCATTGCTTTAAACACTACTTGTCATGATGATGTACAGGAAGGACAGAAGCACAAATGCTATTTAGATAATCTGGGAGATGCATCAGAATTACCTGTGGAACTTTTACAAACACGGATGCCCAGACTCCAACCTGGGAAATTCTTATTTCAAGAGGTTGTGGAGGAAGCCAGGACTTGTGTATTTTTTTCTAAATATACACAAGTATAGTCTAACAACTACACAGGTGAATCTAATGCACAATTTAAGCAAATTTACAAAATAATAAAACCTACATTAGATGTAATATTATTTCTAATTTTTAATAATTACTAAAAAGCATTACAAGTAAGTAAAAAATTACATCAGATAATCAAGAATGACTTTAACACTTTCATGAATATCAAAAAGCCATAATTAGGGCTGGGCGCGGTGGCTCACGCCTATAAACCTAGCACTTTGGGAGGCCGAGGCAGGAGGAATGTTTGAGCTCAGGAGTTCAAGACCAGCCTGAGCAAGAGCGAGACCCCCATCTCTACTAAAAATAGAGAGAAATTAGCTGGACAACCAAAAACATATAGAAAAAATTAGCTGGGCATGCTGGCACATGCCTGTATTCACAGCTACTCAGGAGGCTGAGGCAGTAGGATTGCTTGAGCCCAGGAGTTTGAGGTTGCTGTGAGCTAGGCTGATGCCACAGCACTCTTGCCCAGTCAACAGAGTGAGACTCTATCTCAAAAAAAAAAAGAAAGAAAAAAAAAGCCATAATTGGAAGGGGAGAGATTTGGTATAAATTTTTTCAGAAATAAAAATTAGAAAACACATCAATGGTGTCATTATCACATTAAATAAAAAATGAACCAAAGTTGAATAGTCTTGTTTGCAATTATGACAAATGTATACATGTACCATAAAAAATTCATGTCTTCCGCTTTTCAGACCTGACAAATAATTTATAAGGTCAACATTAGATAACAGTCTAATGTCTTTTTTTTTTTGGAGACAGAGTCTTTCTCTGTTGCCCAGGCTAGAGTGCAGTGGTGTCATCACAGTTCAGTTCACTGCAACCTCAAATACCTGGGATCAAGCAATTCTCCTGCTTCACCTTCCCGGGTAGCTGGGACTATAGGCGCACACCACCACGCGCAGCTAATTTCTCTATTTTTTTGTAGAGACAGGGTCTCGCTCTTGATCAGGCTGGTTTCAAACTCCTGGCCTCAAGCAATGCACCCACCTTGGCCTCCCAGAGTGCTAGGATTAAAGGCATGAGCCACCATGCCCAGCTCATAATGTCTTTTTAAATAAAGATAAAAGATACAGCATCTAAAAGAGCTACAAAAATTTTAGAAAACAATGTTTTGGTTTAAAATTCATTTCAATGATTCACTTTAATGTAAAGAAATCATCACCTAATAAAAGGGAAGTGGAAATCAATCTGACATTTTTTCCTTAATACAAAATCTGGTTTTAAAGTCCATCACCAAGATCACCTACTGTTATTTACTACAAATATTCTTATATCCATAAGTCTAAGAAAGCTATGTCCTGTATTATAGAGCTATGCAGATAATTTTTGAGGTGCTAAAAATGTATATTAACATTGTTAAAATCCATGGTTAATGAATTTTTCTAATATTTATTAGATATCTGCCCATCTAGACACAGAGTACATCTATACATAATTTAATTTTTTCTTTAAGATACTTAATAGTAATAATTCTGTGAGAAGCTACTGCTATCTTTAAGGCATTTTGCCTCTACATTAAATGGCCTTTTTCATGGAGTTTTTCTTTCTTTCCTCATACTTTATTGCCAATTGATTTGCATTTGCATCCTCTGTTCTAATGTAGCTTACACCATCTTTCTTACTCTTCCATGTTCTTACTCTTTTCACTTTGTCTTTGGATAGAACGGAATTATGATAAAGAGAAAAATTTACACAAAACATAATTAGGCATAGTATTTTAAGAGAATTCAAGATTTAGTTTTACTTTTGTTTTGTTGGGAACAGTGTTACCTTCAGAACAGGAAGGTAATGAAAAGTTGCGTTTCTAGAAATCTACCTGCTGAAGGAGGCAATGCTGTGCTATTAATGGCAAATATTTTAAATTAAAAGAAAAATTCATGCTCATAACAAACATTTCACCAAGGTCAACCAATCAATACCTCTCCAGATATCCCAATGGCTTCTTCTGCGGCTCCATACTGACCAATATGTCCATTCTGCAGTCGTTCCAAAAGCTCCAATAAAGCAAAATTTTTTTTCAATCCCCAGACACCTGAATCTCCTAGAATATAAAAACAAAATCTAAATCTAACAAAATAGAATATTAATTTTACCCCATACCTCAACAAGCAATTTCTATATCATATATAGTTCAGTCATTAATAATGTCTAAATTTTGAAAATTCAAATTTTCCCCATTTTCTTTTCATGACAGAACAATTGCTTTGTTAATGTACTCTTTGAAAAACAGAAGAACCCCTCAGCATTCCAAGTAGAAACATAATTTAAAATTCTATTATTTTTCTATCATTTAATATTATAAATCCTATTTTACATTGCAACCTAGGACCACACACACACACACACACACAAACACACACACACACACACACTATTCCCGAGCCTATAAATAAAATCCAGATCCTTCAGCAGTTAGAAGGAATATCTGTTATTGTGAGCTTCTAATACCATCTGACACACCTGCCACCTAATACACGTTTATTAAATGAATAAATACATAAAAGGATGATGGAGTCATTTGCCTGCAAGGCTCCCCTTCCTCTTGGCTCCTCTTTCTTTTTTTTTTTTTTTTTTGAGACAGAGTCTCGCTTTGTTGCCCTGGCTAGAGTGAGTGCCGTGGTGTCTAGCTCACAGCAACCTCAAACTCCTGGGCTCAAGCGATCCTCCTGCCTCAGCCTCCCGCCTGCCTCAGTTCCTGCCTCAGCTGGGACTATAGGCATGCGCCACCATGCCCGGCTAATTTTTTCTATATATATATATTTTTTTAGTTGTCCAGATCATTTCTTTCTATTTTTTTGGGTAGAGACAGGGTCTCGCTCTTGCTCAGGCTGGTCTCGAACTCCTGACCTTGAGCGATCCACCCGCCTCGGCCTCCCAGAGTGCTAGGATTACAGGCGTGAGCCACTGCGCCTGGCCTCTTTTCTTAAATAAAAATAAATAAATAAATAAAAAATCCCTGTTGTGATTCTCCAAAAAACTAGGCTAAATATGTTTATCCTCCTCTCTGACTTCTGTGACCTCATTTCCCAAGTACCACTATGCAGCCTACCCAGCATTTCTCCCTCAGCCTTGCCCCCACAAGGCTTTCTCCTTAACGTTTATTATAATATGTATTCTACAACAAGCTGAGTTCCAGCTACTCTATTTATATAAAGGTTAAGAAATATAATATATGACCATTTCAAAACATGGTCTTGACAATTTTCCAAATATTCAGTCATTATATAATGAACATATTATACACATAAACTCCTAGCAGTATCTAGGTACTGTCAAATATATTATTTAATGTTTCCGTAACTGTCAAAACAACTCTGCAATCTCGATGGCTTAACACAACAAAGATTTACTTTTTGTTCATGCAACATCTCAGGCATTGGGGAAAACAAGAGAGGCTCTGTACCCCACTGTCCACGGCCAGGGACACAGACTACTAAAGCTCCATCAATCTAGACCACTTCACTGTAGCAGGGAGGAGGATTTACGTTGAACCATCATAAATCTCCTCTCAACGACTTCAACCTGGAAGTTAACACTGCACTTCTTCTCACATTTCACTGGTTAAATGGAATCACCCAGCCATACCTAACTATAAGAGGGCAAGGAAGTGTAATTTCACCATATGGACAGAAGAGGAGAACCAGAAATATTGCTGAACAGTACTAATAACTACTGATATTCTCTTGAACTCAAGAGGAATTCTAATTATAATTATGACCTTAAACATTAACAGTAGTTCTCTTCTAGAGAGAAATTATAAATGATTTTTCTTCTTCCTACTTTTATATTTTTTCAAATTTTCCACAATGTATTTAGACATTACTGCTACAATACATTTAAAAATAGATTTTTTTAAAAAAGAATGAAATCCAACTATATCAAGGGTCACTAACATATTCCACATTAAAAATCTAACCTATGAGTTATAATAATTACAATCTCTATCTAAGCCAGAGTTATTTTTAATGTTGATGTGATAGCAGTCACATATTTCAACATAAGATATGAGTAATCATTCCCTGTCATAAATTTCTAATTCAGCTAAACACTGAGGAAGGTAACACCCCACACTGCGGTATTAATGTAGAGAAGGTAAAGTACTCTTCAAAAAGATGGAAGAAAGGTTCTATCCACCATTTGCAAAACATTACCATTTCTATTAGTACTATATAAAGAAATGGTATAATAGATGCATACATTACCAAATAAAAGAATCTCAAAATAGAGATACTTCTCCCGCCCCTGCTATTTCTTGGGTAATAGTAAGTTAATGTTACCTATAATAATGCTATCACTGTCCTATATTAGTTGTCTGGCAAATAGACATACTACTTATTTGCATCAAAGACCACCAAAACCTTAAGAAACCTATTCTTTCCTTACAAGAAAACATTTTTAAACCATGTTTCTTGGCATTTTAAAGTCTTCCAACCTAAAAATATGGATACTCTTGCTTCTTTTTTAATAAATAAATTATTTAGAATGTATTCCACTTGGTATATAAAATGAATACATTAAAATGGTCTTAAATAGTACTACTGCCCTTTAAAAAAAAAAAAAAGGCAACCTGAAACTATTTTGGGGAAAACTCCCCTATCAAAAAGAGTAAGCTTACAGAACTTATGTTTGTAAAATAATTGTTCAAATACTAATAAATGTTATTATTTCCAAATCTGGTATCCCAAAGTAGTATCTTATTTTGAAATATGTAATGCAAAGTTTTAAAAGTATACAGGAAACCAAAAAAACCCCACAAAACCCTTTAACTAATTTTAAGAGAAAATAAGGAGTAGTTACCAGAAGCTACAAACACCTCTGTTTCTGATATTAGTAAATAAAAACATGCTGAGACTCAAATGACTTATTTATATTTTCATTATTGGCTTATTCATTTGTAAAGAAAACATTGTTTTACTGGGTTAATGGATTCGGGCAAATTATTTACTCTGTGACGAAAATTCTTATTTCTTTCAATAAGGGAAGCATGTTTTTCTTAGGTTTTATCTTAAAGCTCTTTGCATATAAGTATAGAATATAAATATCTCTGAAGATGAAATAAAATTAATAACTAAGAGTGGGATATTTTACAGGTAGACTACTGACCTTAATAGAAACCCAGGCTTTCTGAAACTTCCTTAGAATTTTATCATTTCAAAAATCAAGTGGAAATAAATTGTTTTCTATGATATTTGCATTACATGAATAATTTTCAATATTAAATCCATACGAATAATTTTCCTACCTAGGTCCGTTACTTGTCGATCAAATGGGCAACGGATTGCTCTTCCATGAAGGGGTAGGCGGGTGAGACAGTCATGACAGACTGTGTGACCACAAAGCAGAAGGCGAGGAACTTTGTCTCCTTGCAGGGAAAAGACATCTTCACACACTCCACACTCCAGCACCTAATATTTGAAAAGGAAACATGTGATATGTGTTCTTTAAATAATTTTAAAAGCATACATATTTCATGGTTTAAAGAAAACTGATCTAATATATTGAATCAACATTGTTACTTTATTTCTCCATGAGAGAAACTGTCTAGGCTGTAAAACCTTAAATCACTTTTTAGTAATTCCATCTGAAAAATCCTGCCAAAATTTTACCATAGTGAAATCTCCTTGAACACTAAGGGTTAGGGACAAAGATAATATTGTAAATTCACATCGTCTTTATCTTTTGAAAATTACAATTTGACTCATTACATCTGAATCTGTAAAAACAATATGTAATTCTACCAAAGGTGGCAACTACCTAACCCCCAATAAGCCCTCATTAACTTTGACAAAAATAATCTAAAATATAGTCTGGGATGACAATTACCCTTGTAAATGACAAAGAACTTGTTAAGAAAAGACTACAAGTAATTTTCACATATCTTCTAGTATCCATGTATATCAAATAATGTAAAGGCAAGAAAGCTTGCCTTAAATTTCAATTCCTGTTCTTGATTAATAAATACAGCTCCGGGTTAGAAAATATTTTGTCTATCTAGTTCCAATTACAGGTATGAGCAATGACTGGCCTTGAGCAATGACTTGCTCAAGGCCAGTCAGTCAAAAGAAAGGCTGTAAGAATTGGCTTATTCTGATTCTCAGGTCTGTAAGTTTATGTTTTATAAATAGACAACAAACTGTATTTATAGCAATAAAGCATTTTCAGTGCTTATTTCTAAGTAAATCTGTAGTGTTTCACAATTTTAATTAATTTTTTAAAAAAATACCCACAATGAACAATTCAATCATATCCCAAACTCCTGCGTCTGTCATTCAAGATCTGTTACAATCTGGCCCCTGTCCTACTGCTTCACTGCCACATCCTTCAGACCGCAATCTACAACTACATCAAAGAGCTTATAGTTTCCAGAACATAACTGTTTTGTGTCTCTTTCTTTATGCTCATGCAGAGAAATGGACCACACAATCCTATGGGCCCCCACGTGCTTTGAGTAAGTGTCTACTGTAACATCCAAAACACTTCAATACCTTTGTTGGCCTTTCAGCCTGTCTTTCCCTGTTAGACCAAAGAGCCCTCAGGAACAGGGTATTCCTAATATCAAGCACCTACATGCTTAAATAAAGTCCAAAAATAAAAATATAAAGACAATTAGAGTCTGAAGGGTCTGGCAGGGTAGAAATCAGACTAAATCCATTACAATTTTAAATTTAATTCTGCAAATAATTTGGTCTTAGTGCTTGAGATGCAAACATCTTTCACTGTAAATAAAGAGATAATTTATAATTCTCTTGCATCCTAGTATGGTTCAGAAGAAACTAAAGCATAACATAGTTCACAAAAAAGGAAAAGAAAATAACTTTTTAAATACATGAAAAGATGTTCCACCTAACTCATAAAAGAAATGCAAATTAAAGCTACATTAAGACACTTTTTTTTCAGATTAGATCTAAAATCAGATTAGATCTGAAGATATGGGAAAGCAAACATTCTCATTCATACGTTGCTGATTGCTGTGAATTGTTTAAGTGATATAGACTCTACGGAAGGCAACCTGGCAATACATATCAAAAGTTTAAATAATTCAGTAATTCAAGTTGCAGGAATTTATTCTACAAATATATCAGACATGTGTGACAAGATCTATCAGTTATTCCTAACACCACCATTTGTATTAGCAAAAGACTGGAAACAAAGTAAATATGCAGGAATACCAGGCTGGAAAATAAATTATGGTACATTCATATACTATAAAACTACACAGGCTGGCAAGAAAGATGGGAAGTTTTTTATGTACACAGAATGATTTCATATGAAAAAGGCAAATAGAAAAACGATAGAGCACATTCATTTTTGCATAAAGGTAGAGAAAGAAGAGCAAATACTTTTATATATTGTTATATAAGCATCCTATCTTTCTGGAAGTATATGCAGGAAACCAGTAACATTGGAACACTGGTTCCCTATGAGAAAGGGAAACGGCTGGGGAACAGCTAGCTATTCACATATTATATCTATTATACACATATATACATATTTCAACTTATCCTATATTTTTTACAGAGAAGAAAAAAGTTTCACTTTATCAAATTCAATTATATACAGAAAAGATATTCATAATACAATTAGATATTATAAAATAAATGCAATATTTTTATAAATACTCTCATTATTGTGATACTATAATAAATTAAACTTGTTTATGACAATAAACTCTAAAGAATAAAATTAGAATTTTGCTTAGTTCATTCATATCTTATATCTCTGACACATGTGATGTGTAACATCACATACACAAGATAAAAGAACTTACATTGCTACCACAGATTTTTTCAAAAAGCACTAGTGAAGTTTCATTGATTAGCAAAACAAATACAGGTCCAAAAATATTGTTATTTTGCAAACATCAACTCAGTAAATAATAGAGCAAGAAATTCTTTTCTCAGTATCTATGAATAGGAATTATGGCTAACAGCATAAAAAGCTTTTAATTTTATACTTCATTAAAATGCCAAAGAAAGCTTCAAACTTATTACATGTAAATCAAATTTTAATAAACCAGAACATATATTAAAAAGACTAAGAAGGCTCACTAAGCAAAAGAAACTTTCTGTGATTCCTTTTTAAATGCAAATTATTTCACAATATAAGATTTTTCTGTTTTTCTTAATGATAAAAACCTTATCCACTTGACCAGCCTTAAAAAAAAAAAACAAAAAAAACCCTTATCATTATCAACCTGTTCATTAAGAAAGAGGCCATTTTATACAGTATTAGTATTATATACTTCAACATTTACTACCCAGTAAATACTTCTTGCTTTCATCTATAAAAATGAGATTTTTAAAAAAAAATTTATTCTGCCATATCTATTATAAATTATGGCATGAAGATCTTGTCAAAAAAGACTACCATATTGCACAGTTCAGGAACATTTTACATGTTAAGATGAAAATGAACAAGGTAAGACTCTAATATATCAAATTCTGTCCTGTAACAAACTGGAGTTACATCAGGCTTTGGTACACATCTGAGATTACAAGGCAAATGAGGTATCCAAAACAGAAACCAAAATGAAAATCATTCCAATTATGAAATAAAACAACTTAAACTTCAAGTTAATTCACAAAATACTCTGCAGATATTCTCTACTTAGCAAAAGCACAATTCAATAAATAAAATCTCAACCATACAACATGCCCAATAATGATGGCTCCTCTGCATCTGATATGCTATGTACCTTCAGAATAAATGCATTAATATTTAAAGGTCAACTGAATCAACCACCACCAACATTGACTGACACTAAGTTGCTGGAAGAAATATTTCATTTGCAGTCATATAAAACCAACATTAAGTGAAAAATCATAGGTCCCTATTATTCAAGATGTTAAAAGAACTTCAGATATTATCAGGTTCAGTGGTTCTCAATCCTGGTTGCAAATTAAAATCACTTCTAAGAATTTTAAAAATATGCTGATGTCAACCTAATCAGAATTGGGGAAAGACTGCATCAGTAGTGTTTTGAAAGTCTTCAATGGTCCTAATGTGTAACCAGAAATGAGAATTACCAAATCTCTTCGATTCCAGATGATCCTGAAGGTTACTCTATAAACCACTAAGGTCAGTTCTCCTTTCCAGATCTTTCCATACATACAGTAGAGGGGGAAAATGAGTTCCACATATTTCAATTGGTCTTTTCATAAATGTACTTTTCAGTATTTATACATGTTAGAATCTCAAAGTTCAAGCATAAGGCAATTCATAAACCTTAGCGTTAATGCCCAGCTATGCTGCAGTTGGAGACTTCTGAAAAGTGCTGACAGACCAGGGGTGGGGAAACTGAGGCCTTAAGGCCACATGTGGTCTTCTAAGTCCTTAAGTGCGGCTGTTAGACTGAATCCAAATTGTACAGAATAAATCTTTTTATTTTTATTAATACATTTTCACTCTTTTATATTTTTTATTTTTAAAATTAACATATTTAAAATACCAAAGAATAAGTTTCAACAAAATAATCCTCCCAGATTGACCAGCGCAATTAGAACTTTAGTAAGCCATAAGGGCTAAATTGATGGTTGCTATGTTTATGATTTACTTCTAATGTACCCCACCTGACTGGCGCCACTACTGCACAAGGGTGGTTGGCAAGAGCTTTGGAGGTAGAGTACGCCAGTCTGTCATCAGCTTTTTTTTTTTTTAATTTTTTTTTTTGTCATCAGCTTTTGACAACCATGCACTGTGTTGCTGTATGAAGTGGACTTGTGAATAGTTGCACAGCTCAACAGTATTTTTGAATTCTGTCTGCTTAACAGCCCACCATGTCAAAGAACACCAAGAGAATGCTTAAGGAAGAAAACAGATTTTTTAATGAGGATTGGGAATTGCATTACTATCTTGTTTCTTGCTTGCTTTGTGATACTGCAATATCAACATTAAAGAAATTCAATGTTCATCAGCACTATAACACTCAAAAGGACCACAAATATTTTAAATCAGAGGAAGAGGCACAAAAGGTTGCACTGCGGAAATTAAAAGATGAAAAGCAAAAGCAAAGACAACTCTTTCAAGCAACAATAAGACCTGGAAATAATGCCACTGAAGCAACTTATAAAGTAGCTTATATACTTAGGAAAAAAGGAAGCCATTCAGTGATGCAGAAATTGTGAAAGAATGCATTGTTGAAGTTGTAGAATGCTTAGACACTGAAAACGTTTCAAACAACTGCCTCTTTCAAGGAGAACCATACTTATTGGCAGCATGAATTAGCCTTCAACTTAACAGGACTTCATGTGATACTTCAAAAGGAAAATCTGTATTATTCAATCACTTTCGATGAATCAACTAATACTACTTACTCAGCGCAGATTTATACTTTATTTGGGTCATAACAGAAGATTTTCTTTGCTACAAAGAGTTAATCACTTTGGGCATTCTTGCAAACAGAACACAAGGATTAGATATCTTCAACAACTTTCAAGATAAATGTCATGAAGTTGGACTGAATTTGGTAAACTTAGTGAGTGTATGCACAGATGGTGGACCTTCCATGACAGGAAAACATGAAAGGTATATTACACAGATAAAAAAGGTGCTAACAGATCCAGATGCTCTAATTTCTTTTCATTGTATCTTGCATCAGCAAAATCTCTATGCTGAAGCTACTATTTTAAGGGACACTTTGCAAAAAGTTGTAAGTATTATTAACTATTAATATATTCATGTAAATGCCACATGGCATCAGGTTCATAACATGCTAAAGTTAAACCATGAGGTATTCAGTGTGGATTTGCCCTATCATTGTAAAGTGAGTTGGCTATCTCAATATTTTATCTCTGTGAGAACAGATAAATTTTATGAAGAACAGAATCAACAATGTTTGAAAGAAGTTATCTTTTTTCAAAACACTGCTTCAAAAGGAAATTTCAGATGAACATCTTCCCCAGTTAGCAAAGGCCATTGATGAACAGGACGACATATGCAAATCATTTGAAGAATACACAGCTGTTATAGAGCTATTAATTGGAGAATACAATGAAAGCTTCATTCACTTTGAGAATCATGACATCACATTCAAATTAGCATTTCAGCCTCACATAGTTGATATCACCAAGACACCTAAGTATCTACAGATGGAATTGATTGAGCTCTCAGTAGATGACATTTTAAAGTCATCGTTTGATGTTAAGAAAGATCCGAATGAAATATGGAAAAATGCAATAGAATACCCACACCTTTGGCAACATGCCCCCAAAATGCTTTCTTGCTTTTCAACCACTTATTGCTGTGAATCTACATTCTCCTACCTAACCCAAATCAAGATGCTCTTAAGGTCACAAATGAGTGATACCCCTCTACAGCAGTGGTCCCCAGTCCCTGGGCTGTGGCTGGGTACCTATTGTTGGCCTGTTAAGAACCCAAGGTGCATCACCGCCTGAGCTCCGCCCCTACCCCTCGCCCTTCACGGGGGAAAAATTGTCTTCTATGAAACGGGAACCCGGTGGCACAGCAGGAGGTGAGCAGCAGGCCAGCAAGGGAAGCTTCATCTATATTTACAGCAGCTTCCCATCGCTCGCATCACCCTCTGAGCTCCACCTTCTCCTCCCTTCCCCCTCCATGGAAAAATTGTCTTCCATGAAACCAGTTGCTGGTGCCAAAAAGTTTGGGGACCGCTGATCTAGAGGATCAACTGAAACTGCGCACCTCCATGATGCAACCAAATATTCAAATGCTTTTCAACAAAAAGCAGACACAACAAAGTTGTTAACAAAGTTGGTTAACTTTAAAATTAACAAATAGTTTTCATTTTTTAAAATTATTAAGTACATAGATTTTTACAAAATAATGTACATTTTTAAGTATATCTAATTGAAGTTTCTTGAAGGTGGCCTTATTTGATTACAGCTAAATTAATGCAGCCTTTCAACATGAAAAGGTTCCCCATCCCTGTGGTAGACTGTACCAAGAGGGAAGAGGCCAGCTCAACCAATAACTGATGTCTGATTATAGAAGTAGTGCAACAGTGAAAAAGACTTCAAGGCCTGTCAATTCTGGGCTCTGCTACACACCGTGCACGCCCATAAGCTGCTTTTGACTAATGTCCCAGCTGTCGATGTTGACATCTGGCATGAGCAGACCGAGAAACTTCAGGCTAGCCGGCATAAGGGTCGCGGAGCGGAGGACAAGACTTGTAAAGCCAAAAGAAGCCTAGAGGCCGCGCATCCTTGCCCATCAAAGCCTGGGCCGCGGCGAAGCCGCCAGGTCTCCAGGATGAACCGAAGGTACGCCGATGGTGGAGAACAGAGCACGCAAGGTCCCTCACCTTCACCACAGCCGTCCCCCGGCTGCCCTGCCGGCCACTGTCTAGTCCTGTTCCTGGCTTGTTTACAATAAGGGTAGCCATCCTGGGAGAGCAGCGCCGCGATGCAGCGGTCAGAGCCTTCAACTGAGAGGAGGGGTTGAGCCACCTACCCAGAGGCCTAGGCGCACGCCGCTGGCGCACAGGCGCAGTGCGGCGCACCGCCCTGCTCTGCCGACCTCTTCGCGCCTCCTCCCGTCAGTCACTGGCCTTGCGCATGGGCACTTTGTTATTTTTAATCGAGTCTGCAATTGATGGAAGGTCCTCAGTGAAAAGAGAAGAGATTAAACAGAATCAAAGTTTTGGGGTGAAACTCCCTCTCCTATAATGATTTCTCCTTTTCAATTGTAAACCAGCTGGGAAAGGGAGTGGGATTGATGGGGGCGGGGACTACATCTCCCTGCATGCAATGCGATTTTTGTGTAAACTCCAAATCCCAGCATGCCACTCTCTCGCCTCTTTTTTTTTTTTTTTCAATCCTGCATTTGTGAGGCTGTACGTTGTTACTAAGTAGTGGTTTCCTGAAGTCGCAGTGTGTAATTGTAGATGGAAAACACAGTACTTTATGTAAAGATCTCTAAGAGACAAGGGTTGGATTTGGTGAAAAGAAGACATTGCGTCTGTAAAGGACGTGGTAAGAAGAGAATTTAAGGTCCCACCGACAGAGGGAAGCTGTTCAGAGTGAGTTTGACGCCCGGTCTTCCCAAACGCGCGCTGTTCTGTTTCCTTCCGGGCCGGGTTGAACCTCTTCAGCCCCCGTAAGGCAGTGGGTCAAAAGTGCTGGTGAAAATGGAAGTGAATCCCCCCAAACAGGAGCACCTGCTGGCTCTGAAAGGTAAATTTTCACGAATCTGAGTTTCCTTATTCTGTTTTCTTCCCTTCTCTATTTTTCGAAGCTTTTGCCACATAGAACTGGTCTCTAGGACATAGGCCTGGTTTTTCTTAAACACCGTCAGTGCTCGCTCTCCTGCTTTCTCCCTTGGCGCCAAGCAGGAGGAAGCGATTTCTCCTCTTTGCTTTTTAGGTTTAAGAATCGCCTTCTAGAACGAAATAGATACCTGGTAAACTTATACAGAGATACTGTCTGTGATGAATGCTGCTGCAGTCACCAGATTTTAGCTGCCGAAGCTGACGTCCCTGTCCTACCGAGATCTCTATGAATGGGGATGAATTACAGCAGACATCTAAAGTGACTTTTCCTCCTGTCTCTCGCCTCTTCAGGTGGCACTGACGAAGTTATCAAGCTTCAGCTTCATCTGTAAAATTAGTTTTGCATGATTTAAGAATACACAGCACTACGACACATAACTACGACATACAGATTTGCTAAAACATACTGCAGCTTACTTCTGTGTGGGAAATGTATTCAGAATCTCATGTCAACTTTCACTTTTTGTACTCGGTAATTTTGAGTAAATTTGATGATTTAATCAGAACATTATTTAGGAAAAACCCAGCAAGACAGATTTTTCTGGAATTGCTATTGTTTTCTGAAAACCTTTTATTTGAAATGGATTCAGCTTTATTTCATCTGTTTTCTACTACAACAAATGCATTTTTTATTTCTTGGATGCTCTAATATGTGGTTAACAGTGCCTTCTTGGACTGAGCTGAGGAAATGCTCAATAGACATTTGGATTCAGTTGAATTGCACTTACTTTCCTTATGGCATCCATTTTAAGAGACTCCATACCCCTCCCATTATGATGTAGGCAGCAAACATTCCAGAAGCTCATCAGTCCCATTTCGTAACATGTAACATATATACTGATGGTTGAAGTTAACAAGACTGTCTCTGTGGAACTAAGAAACTTTATAATGTTAAGTAACAGTGATGGGATCTGTAAGCTTAGCCTGAGCAAATGATCTAGACTAAAACAGATTGTTACTCATGGAGAAAAGGGAAAAGAAAAAAAAGAACTAATTGTCATGTTTTTTTACCTCCCAATCTCACATCAAGTATGTGGGATAAAAATTACTTATCTCTCATAGGTTAAGCAAATTTTCCCCGACATCTAGTAAGTGATTGAGGCACTATATCAACACAAGGGCTGTCTCCATCATTCCAAGATGCCATGTTGCCTCCCAGTGATTGAACAGCATTTTTAAAGATCATTCCTTTACTGACTACTTTTTCTTTTCCTTTGAGACACAGTCTCGCTCTGTCGCCTCAGCTAGAGTGCAGTGGCGTCATCGTAGCTCACTGCAACCTCAAAGTCCTGGGCTTAAGGGATCCTCCTACCTCAGCCTCTCAAGTAGCTGGGACTGCTGGCCAAACCAAGAGGCCTGGCAAATTTTTCTATTTTTAGCAGAGACAAGGTCTCCTCTTGCTCAGGTTGGTCTGGAACTCCTGAGCTCAAGCAATCCTGCCTTGGCATCCCGGAGTGGTAGGATTACAGGCATGAGCTGCTGCACCTGGCCTTTGCTGACTACTTTGATGAGAATTTCAAACAATTCTATTAGCTGCTAGGTGTGATTTATACAAATTAGAAGCTGTTAAACACAGTTGAATTCCAGTGATAGGGAGACTAACAGCCATTGGGAATTTTTGGGATTTTGTTATTATTTTCCAAAACAGAAGCTATCTGAGAAAGCGTATTTAAGCAGCCTAAAAAGACAAGTGAAGTGCTTTAAAATTCACTGAAAATTTTAGCTTTATTAAACCTCTTTGGTATCATTCTTCCCCACTGTCCTAGTTAATCAAGAATTTTCACAAGTTTTGATTTTACTGATGTTGGATTTAAATATGTCAATTTAAATGGTTAAGTTCAGACAATAATGAAAGCATTCTTAATGCAATACATATGTTATAACGTGAAAGTGTAAGGGAGAAGAAAAAAATTAACACATTAATTCTTAGAATGTTATCACATATTTAGATCATATTAAAAATAATGGATT
>NW_012155284.1:14657226-14658308 GCF_000956105.1 Propithecus coquereli | reverse complement strand
TCTTTTTAGAGTATTTAGAACCTTAGGGCTGATGATTCTAGCACTAGCTAATAGTAGGGCCCAGCAATAATTCTGGGTCCCACTCTTAAGTCACAGACATGGAAATAAATTGGGGAAACAAAGAAGTCTATAGGAAGGTAAATCTGTGAGGGCATTTGGTAAAATACCATCAGCATTTATTCTTTAGGAAAGTAGCAGTAGTACCATAACTTTATTTTTCCCTAATGAGCTGTCTACCTTCAAGTAAGTGTTAAGTCAAATTCAAAGGAAAAAGATATGAGGTGGAAGGCATCCAAATTTTGTTTTTTACTTTTGTTCTGATCCGAGATGAATCTAACTTCATTTGTCAATTTATAAAATAAAGACCACTTTTTGGGAAATTTCCAAGATGAGTTTCTGTATAATGATTTACTTTGACTTAATCTGCTGAAAATGCCAAAAATTCATCCAAGGTTTACAAACTTAAATGCTTTCAGGGACTAGACAAGTAAGGCTGTAGAATGTGGTAAGGACTTTGAACCTGAGAAAGATTCTACCTAATATTTTAATATTATATCCAACAAAAATGTCTTTGCAAGTTGAACTTAGTCAAGTTCACTAGTTTATGACCTCTGGCGTATCTTTTGTCTTAATTTACTGAAGATTTATAAACATTTTTAAGATTTTGGATCAAAATTTCATAAATGAAATATGTATATTTTGTGATTTTCACTGATAGTGTCTATAGACATGGTAGTTAGTAATTGCAGTGTGTGCAGTGCACTTGACTAAAAATCACGTATTTTTTCCTCTTAATTTAGGAGGCTGAAATGGGTAACTTTTTTGACCAAGAACCTACTTTAACATTTAGGACAAAATTATTTAATAACCAGTATTTTTTATAGTTCCTCTGCCAGTTTTTTTTTAACCTTGCTTTTATAAGTATTAGCTATTTTCCAGCTAACAGTATGTTTAATTTTTGAGGCCCATTAATTCATTATAATACAGGAAATACTGAGTTTTAAACGTGTGTTAGATATTGGCATATTTTGGATTGTCATCTAGACAACTACAGTGAAACGCGGTGGCTCACGCCTGTAATC
>NW_012155284.1:14655325-14657176 GCF_000956105.1 Propithecus coquereli | reverse complement strand
TCGTTGTCCTCAATTCAGATGTCTCAAATTTTTAAATATTACATTTTTCATTATCTTCATATGACTCCAGTATTTTAAGAATCAGTAATTTACTCTTTGTTTCTGCTACAGTCTTAGGATTGTTATTACGTAATATATTTATACTTCCAATTCCTTTATATCTGTTGAATTAAACATGTTGACTACTAGGATTTTTATGCCGGAAGTGATAGGGCATCTAATTCAAATCCCTTATTTTGGTGAGAGGGAGGATTTTCAGGTTTGTAAATTACATTCATATTTACCAGTAGCACTTTGGTAAAATATCATATTGGGATTGGTTTTTGTATTTTGTTTTTCCTTTTATCCCTGCCTATTTATATGTAGGCCGTCCCTGCCATATCTTATTCTTTGCAATACTTCCACTTTAGGTCCTGTTTCCTCTGATTTGTCAAGAGAGACAGTCTTGTCATAATAAAATTACATTCTAGCTCTGAGGAGTTCAGCTAAGAATCTCTGCTTCATTAAGAGTAACTGGACTACTACAGAATGACTACAGAAGTAATATTACATTATCGACCATTTGAGAGTGATCCCACACAACTGCCAAAAATTGCAGAAAAGGCAATTCAGGACTTTCCTACTCGTCCGCTATCAAGATTTATTCCTTGGTTTCCACATGATGGATCTAAGCTTCCACTCAAACCTAACAAATCACCACCTGTGATTTCTGGAGAGGCAGCTGAAGATGTGAAACAGTGCTTAACCATTTCAAAACATGATGTTAAATCACAGAGTTATGATTGCACAGTAGATCTACTGGAGTTTCAACCTAGTGTGAAAAAGCAGCGCCTAATCTGGTCACACACAGTGAATGAACACACTGATTCTGGAAATCTGGATAAACAATCAGAAAAAGGGAAACAGCACAACCGGAGGTCTTGGAGTGTTTCACTTCCTAGCGGTACTGGTACAGAAAATGTTTTTCCTTTGTCTAAAAAGTTGCAAGATAGTTTAAAGGCACTAAATTTGCATTCACTTTATAGAGCAAGATGGACAATAGAACACACTATTTGTAACAACCAAACTCTGGAGGACATTTGGGCAAAACTCAATCAAATTATCAGGCACAATGAACTTCCGTCTTGTAATGCTACAATTCAGAGACATTTAGGCCAAATCTGGGTATTCTGTGATGTTAAGTACTGTGAATATGTGGGAAATCTTCTTAAAGGAAGATTAGCACTTACTGGAAAAATTAATTTATTTGTGCATAAATACGGTGTTATTTTTAGTATGTAATGAATTCCACTGATTGTCAAAAAGAAGAATATTCTAAATGAACTGAGTATAGACTAAAATAGTGAGATGAAGAAATTTTTATTGGTTTTTAAATTTTTAGTGACTTTATTTTTTTATTTGACCCTTTCTTAATATAGCCTATTTATTCTTAACATTGTAGAAAAATAATATGTGGTAATATATGTACAGTTTGTGTCCCAGAAATGAATAGATATCAGGTGAATTCCTAGGCTTGTCAAATAAGTCAAGAACTTTGAGGATTCTGCTTATTAGCAGCCTTCTTTTAAATGAATTGTAATAAAGTATTGCTTATATTGAATTTGAAGGTAAAATGTTCTGTTCCTTTTGTTCTACTACTTTTCCAGTGATTGAATTTGATATTTTTATGAATTAAGGTCAATAGTTTGGATTTCAGTGAATCCCTAAAATCTAATTTTACTGTATTTTTTCTTTACTCGCCTGAAGCGTAATGATTTCTTCAAAAAATAAAACTCAGAACATTTCTATTGGTAATGCTATTCAAGTGGCATGAATGTAGTTCAAAATGGAAGACCACTCCAGATTCTTAAT
>NW_012155284.1:14622765-14652424 GCF_000956105.1 Propithecus coquereli | reverse complement strand
AAAAAAAAAAAAAGTGCAAAGAATGAGATAGTTGTGTGTCACTAATGGCTTTCTCATTTTGTGGTTAAGGATCTGTTTTATAGTAATTTTCTTTTGAGTTCACAAGATGATAGCATTTCCTACCAACTGCTTCCCCGTCCATTGATTTTTACCCATTTTTGAAAATATGAAGAGAATAAGTGCTTTTAATGCCAATTTGGGATCTTTTTAATGGAGAGTTGTTCCTTACCCATCTCCCACCATCTCATCCCCTGCTAAACCATAGGAATTGAGAAAAACTAAGCTTTACAGGACTTTATACCTAATGGAAGTTTGAGCCTATAATAAACAAATAGTTTGGCTACACGTTTGAGTGAACCCAAGAACACTTTTTTAAAAAGTATTTCAGGCTTTCCTTGAGAGTGTACTTCCTCTCTTTTTTTGGTTCAGATTGGTTGTTTCTGAAGTTAAAAAAATAATGGGGAAGAAGTAGAAAACATCAATTGATATTATTAATAAAAGTGAGCTTAGAGTCTTAGATATTTGAATTGACAGAAACTACCTCCTATATATCACTTTCAGGACGCCTTTTTATCTCCTTCAGGTTCTACTTAGTAATTTTAATCTGTTTTCCTAGGTAAAAATAAGAGTGAAGGTTGGAAACACCTGTCCAACCACTTCGCCCCTATATCATTTATCTGTATCTGGTTAGTACTCTGTTTACTAGAGTAGAGTCCTACTTTGAATTCCTATGGGATGTTTCTGACAAGGCCTGACATTCCAAGTTTATGACCCTGAGCATATAACTAGTATATTAATAATTATATGTTAATTATTGCAGAGAATTATTTTTTAACAAATAATAGACTCAAATCTAGGTTCTGCCACTTATCTGCTTTGTATGCAAATTACCCCCTCCAGGCAATGTCAGTGCCTATCTGTATAATTCGGATAATAATACCAATCTTGTAGAGTAGTCACGAGAATTAAATATGTTAATACTTGTAAAGTGTTTAGCATAATGCCTGGCAAGAGTAAACACTCAGTAAATACTGGCTGTACAAAGTGACTGAAGAAATTTTAAGGTTAGCATTTGTTAACCGTTTGCAAAGCCAGCTACTTAATGTAACAAGTTGGTTAGTGACCTCAGTTCCTGAAACTTACATGTTCAAAATAATGCCAGTTAGTTGAGGACTTAGGGAAGTGCTAATTCTTGCGTTCAGCAAAGATCTGTAGAATATACTATGTACCAGCACCTATATACCAGAATATACTATGTAAGAAACTGAACGTGGTACATAAGAGTCCAGACCTCATGGAGTTTGGAAAGGCGTGCTATGAGCAGTAAATAAATACAGTTCATGATAGATATAAGGTTCTATGAAAGAAACAGGGTGACCTGTTATTTCTTTTCTGAAAAAGGTGACATTTAAGCTGAGACCAGAATGAGCAAGGCACTAAATTTGATATGAACATTATAGCTAATTAGTGAATAGGTGGTACATTTTTATAATGCTAGTAAACACCACATATTATGAATTGACCATTTAGGTCTGTAGTCTTTAAAGTTTTTTGGTTTGGATTTGAATGAATACTTTTAATAGAATATAAATAGCCATCTGTGATTCGTTTTCTAAAAAATTTTCAAGCTTATATGATTTTTTAATTTTATGCTTTTGTACTTATTTTGATGTGATCACATGACAATTTTTAGAAATAATTGAAAAGGATGTTAAAAAATAATTAGAATGTCCTCACTCGACTAGATTTAATAGATATTTACTTTAACTTTTTCTAGCTTTCTGTACGTTAATTTTTCTGTTCGAATATATGCAATTTATTTTATATTTAAAATGAATTTATAAGTTAAATTTTATTTTTTCCAGATACCTAACCAGTTGTCTTAATAACGAACAATAATTTTCCTTTATGCAGATTTTTTTTTGTGGCATCTTTTTTTAAAATAAGAGAAACTAACTGATGTATCTGTATGGTCTTATATTAATAAGCCAATTAGTTGATTATGGACTTAAAAAATATTTTAATATATATTACACCTAGTTCTTCCTCATTTTTTCCCATTAATTTCCTTAGCTTATTTTCATTTGTTTTTCTAGATAAAATTTAGACAAAGTTTCTCTCATGTTGCAAACACAAATCTTAATTTTGGTTGGAATTCTATAAACCTATACATTAATTGATATTTTTATAATTTCTACACAGAATTAACATTACTTAAAGAGATACTTATTGAGCTTCCAGTGACCAGTGATTATAATTGAGAAATAAAACTCATAAAGATCCTTTTGGCATAAAATTATTGTTTCATATTCAAAATGATGCATTTAAACTTGTTTCCCTACCAGGCTAAAATTGGTTAATATTTTGTTCATATTGTTTACAGTGAAGTCACTCAGAATTTTTAAAAATTTTTTTTAATTTCAGCATATTATGGGAGTACGAATGTTTAGGTTATGTATATTGCCTTTGCCCCACCCAAGTCAGAGCTTCAATCTTGTCCATCCCCCAGGCAGTGCATACCACACCCCTTAGGTGTGTATATACCCATCCCGTCCTCCCCCAACACCCAATGAATGTTATTACTATATATGCACTTAAGTGTTGACAAATTAATACCAATTTGATGGTGAGTACATGTGGTGCTTGTTTTTCCATTCTTGGGATACTTAGTAGAATGAGTTCCAGTTCTATCCGGGATACTACAAGAGGTGCTCTATCACCATTGTTTTTTGTGACTGAGTAGAACTCCACGGTATACATATACCACATTTTATTAATCCACTCACGTATTGATGGGCACTTGGGTGTTTCCACATCTTTGCAATTGTGAATTGTGCTGCTATAAACATTCTAGTGCAGATGTCTTTTTTATAAAATGTCTTTTGTTCTTTTGGGTAGATGCCCAGTAATGGGATTGTTGGATCAAATGGTAGTTCTACTTGTGTCTCTTTGAGGTATCTACATATTACTTTCCACAGAGGTTGTACTAGTTTGCAGTCCCACCAACAGTGTATGAGTCTTCCTATCTCTCCGCATCCATGCCAACGTTTATTGTTTTGGGACTTTTTGATAAAAGCCATTCTCACTGGAGTTAAGTGATATCTCATTGTGGTTTTGATTTGCATTTCCCTGATGATTAGAGATGTTGAGTATTTTTTCCTGTTTGTTGGCCATTAGTCTATCTTCTTTTGAAAAGTTTCTGTTCATGTCCTTTGCCCACTTTTTGATAGGGTTGTTTGATTTTTTTCTTGCTGATTTTCCTGAGTTCTATATAGATTCTAGTTATCAGCCCTTTATCAGATATGTAACATGACAATGTTTTCTCCCACTCTGTAGGTTGTCTGTTTGCTCTCGTGATACTTTCCTTGGCTGTGCAGAAGCTTTTTAATTTGATCAGGTCCCATTTATTTATTTTTGTTGTTGCTATGATGGCATTTGGGGTCTTCTTCATAAATTCTTTGCCTAGGCCAACATTATGCTAAATATGGGGAAAAATTAAAAGCATTCCCACTTAGAACTAGAACCAGACAAGGTTGCCCTCTATCACCGCTTCTATTCAACATAGTGCTGGAAGTCCTAGCCAGAGCAATCAGACAAGAGAAGGAAATCAAGAGCATCCAACTGGCATCAGAAGAGGTCAAATTATTGCTCCTTGCTGATGATAATGATCTTATATCTAGAAAACCCTAAAGATTCTGCCATGAGACTACTGGAATTGATAAACAAATTCAGCAAAGTCTCAGGTTACAAAATCAATATACAGAAATCAGTAGCATTCCTATATGCCAACAACAGTCAAATTGAGAACCAAATCAAAGACTCAGTACCCTTCACAATAGCAACAAAGAAAATAAAATACTTGGGAATATATTTAACTTAGGAGGTAAAAGACCTCTACAGGGAGAATTATGAAGCACTGAGGAAGAAAACAGCAGAGAACATAAACAGGTGGAAAACCATACCATGTTTACAGGTCAGCAGAATCAACATTGTTAAAATGCCTATACTACCCAAAGTGATCTACAGATTCAATGCAATCCCTATTAAAATACCAACATCATTTTTCACAGATCTAGAAAAAATGATTCTACACTTCATATGGAACCAGAGAAGACCCCGTATAGTAAAAGCAATCTTAAGCAAAAAGAACAAACTGGGAGGCATCAATTTACCAGACTTCAAGCTATCCTACAAGGCTATAGTAATTAAAACAGCATGGTACTGGCACAAGAACAGAGACATAGACCAATGGAACAGAACTGAGAACCCAGATATAAAACCATCCTCATATAGCCTAATCTTTGACAAAGCAGACAAAAACATACACTGGGGAAAAGAATCCTTATTCAATAAATGGTACTGGGAAAATTGGATAGTCAAATATAAGACTGAAACAGGATCCATACCTTTCACCTCTCACAAAAATCAACTCACAGTGGATAACAGACTTAAACTTAAGGCATAAAACTGTAAGAATTCTAGAAGAAAATGTTGGAAAAACTCAGAATTTTTTTAAAGCCTTGTGCTCCTAAGATTCCTTAAGCTTTAAAATTCTTTTATTTTCCAGTTTTTCTATAATGAATGTGTATTATATTGCATTACTTTTATAATTCATAGGTTGTAAATAAAAGCATAATTATCTTTTTTCTCATACAGAAAATTCTTTTTGTTACATACTAACATTTTTAATAAAGCACCGATGTGTGATAATCTTAGGAAGTATCAAATAGTTTAGGAAGTCTTTACATTTTATGTTAGTATAAAGTTGATGGATACCATATTCTGGACTTGAGACTATTAGCCCAAAGCAATATTAATGTTTTATTTTGTTTTTTTGCTTTCTTAATCCACAGTGATGCGGCTGACTAAGCCTACTTTATTCACCAATATTCCAGTAACGTGCGAAGAGAAAGACTTACCTGGTATGGCATATGCTTTGCTCTATTTGCACTTGGGGAAAAATTGAAACGTGGGTTGCCTATGTTACCTTGGAATAAACCTAGCCTATGCAAACCTTTTGCTGGATTCTTTGTTACCTGTTTTTGTACCATGTAAATGGTGACTATCTGAGTAACAGGCCTTACTTAAAATCCACAAGTCAAAATCCTGTTGCTATCCTATGGCAACACAACACTTGTAGTTTAAGTGAAGATACACTTAAAATTGCCTTTATCCTCAAATGTTCCATCAATGTATATATTAGCATTCCCTGTATTTAGAAATATTGGGATTTTCTATAGTATATTTTATATCTCATGACCTACATTTTTCTTTGTTTTTACGGTGTTCATTCTCTGTGAGATCAGAATTTTTTGACATACCTTGTTTTAAAATCTAGAGATTGGATTTTTTTAAGTATAATTTTTGTCAAGATGTTATTTTTTAAAATATCTCCCCCAGCTATTGTTTTATGTAAGTAAAATTTATTTAAAAGGTAGATGTTAGAATTTTATGTTTTTCTTTTGCTGCAGGAGATCTCTTTAACCAACTGATGAGAGATGATCCTTCAACTGTAAATGGTGCAGAAATTTTAATGTTAGGAGAAATGTTGACTTTACCACAAAATTTTGGGTAAGAATGATATATTCACATAAGAAATGCAACAGTACATTAAAGCCATTATGAATCATGTTTTCAAAAAATAATTATGGAATGGGAAAATGCTCATGATTCATTTGAGTGGCAAAAAGTTAAAAAATTATACTATGTGATTTTGCCTTTTTTTATTAAAAAAATATACATACCAAAATAAAATGTTAATAGTGGTTCCTATGATGGTAGGATTTTAACTTTCTTCTTTAGATCTTAGTATATTTTTAATGGCCATGTATTCCTTTTCACTAATTTAATCTAAAAGTCTTTTTCAGAAGCAGCTTTTTTATTCAGCCTTATAGCCCTCTCCCAACATGAGTTATCAGACTTAGGAGCTAATCAGGAGCTCTAAATTTTTTAATTTATTCTCTTGTTCTTAGACATTCTTTTATTCTAGATTATTAATAAGGTAGAAGCCACTGGTTCCATTCTCAAACTTGCAATCCAGTCTTTG
Organism: Propithecus coquereli; assembly: GCF_000956105.1. Classification (NCBI taxonomy): domain Eukaryota; kingdom Metazoa; phylum Chordata; class Mammalia; order Primates; family Indriidae; genus Propithecus; species Propithecus coquereli. The sequence continues at coordinate 14,646,378 of NW_012155284.1, read as the reverse complement.
TTTGCAACTGAGAGAATTTGAGACAAAAGGAATTTTTCAGGTTTTTTTTAAAAAGGTTTACAGAATGTAAAGACATTGACTAGTATCCTGGAAATAAATTTATATAAAAAATATAAAACTATATAAAATAAAGCCATTGGTCATTTTTATTAGAGTAATTTAGAAAATAAAATAAATTGATAGTCTGGATGTGGTGGCTCATGCCTATAACCCTAGCATTTTGGGAAGCTAAGCGGGGAGGATTGCTTGAGCTCAGGAGTTGGAGACCAGCCTGAGCAGGAGTGAGACCTCATCTCTACTAAAATTAGAAAAACTAGCCAGGCATCATGGCACAAGACTGTAGTTCCAGCTACTTGGGAGGCTGACACAGGAGGATTGCTTGAGCCTGGGAGTTGGAGGTTGCAGTGAGCTATGATGATGCCACTGCACTCTACCCAGGGTGACAGAGCAAGATTCTGTCTCAACAATATATATATATATATAAAGATAGATAGATAGATAGTTAGATGGATAGATAGATAAAAAATACTCCAAGATCAATAACTTGGGTCTCTTCTTGGTTCAGGGCATAAGTTATTTCAAAATTGAAACTTGGCTTTTTCTAACCTATTCAGATACAAATCTTAATACTCTTACCATGGATCTGATTTTAGTGACTGTTATTTCTAGGAGGACTGGCATTTTTTGTAGCAGTTGAGGGCCAAGATATAGCATGTCTTATAGATGATGTTTGTATTTTGAATTGTTACTAGGTAATGAATGGGCAGCCTAGTGTGAACAAAGGAATGTTAAAGCATTATTACACCTGATCTCTATCTTTTAGTAAACTTTCCTCCATTTAAAATTCTTGGTGACACTCAAACAGAATATTTATGATAAAATCTGAATGGATTTCTACTTAAAAACTTATTTTATTTCACAGGAATATATTTTTGGGAGAGACTTTTTCCAGTTATATCAGCGTTCATAATGATAGCAATCAAGTTGTAAAAGACATATTGGTAAAAGTAAGTAACATTTTTGTTTGGGGTATTTTTTATTTTAAAAAGTTTTTCTGTTTCTATTATGTTTTTGGTACTTCATTAAGTGCACGTTTGATACAAGAATTTTTAATTAACAAATATTAATGAATGCCTAAAGCTGCAAAAAATACTAGACACAGAAACATTTTTCTTTTTCTTTTCTTTTTGGTTTTGTTTTGTTTTTTTTTGTTTTTTTGAGACAGAGTCTCGCTCTGTCACCCAGGCTGGAGTGCAGTGGCATCGTCATAGCTCAGTGCAACCTCAGACTTCTTGACTCAAGCAATCCTCCTGCCTCAGCCTCCTGAGTAGCTGGGATTAGAGGTGCGGGCCACTGCCCCCACTAATTTTTCTATTTTTAGTAGAGACAGAGTCTTGGTCTTGTTCAGGCTGGTCTCCAACTCCTGAGCTCAAATGATCCTCTGGTCTCGGCCTCCCAGAGTGCCAGGATTACAGGCATGAGCTACCATGCCCGGCCAGTTTTTCCTTTTCATCAAGGTTTGTGATGGCTTGAATGAGAAAATATACTAGTCAAAGGTAAATAACAGCGTAAGTTTTTGTTAATATATGTGATTAACATAATAATATTTGAAAGAGGAGGAAAGATCATTGGGGATGATATCAATCAGGAACGTTTATTGAAGGAGAGGTAACACAAGAGGATCTTGAAAGATTGATAAGATATAGAGAAAAAGGCAAGAGGTACATGGTAATTACCATCAAAGGCAGAGATGTAGGGATACATATATGCTCTTGTAGCAGTGAACAGAATTTATTTGATAAGAGTAGGTAAGATGATAGAAATGTGTAGTAGCCATACAATGAGGCATCTCAAAAGCCTTTTTTAAAAAAATTTTTAGAACATAGTAGCAAAAAAATTTCTTTAAAAAACAGTGGGCAGTTAGAGGAGGCTTTCAAGCAGTGATAGTCACACTTTGGGTTAGGAAGATTGATATGAGCGTATTGTATGGGATGGTTTGTAGGAAACAGGCCATTTAGAAGACTCTTTAAGTAATTTAGAAATCAAGAGATAGAATATGCTAGCTCAATTAACAACCTGAAATTTCTTAAAAAGAAAAAGGGGCCAGGCGCAGTGGCTCACGGCTGTAATCCTAGCACTCTGGGAGGCTGAGGCAGGCGGATCGTTTGAGCTCAGGAGTTCGAGACCAGCCTGAGCAAGAGCGAGACCCCGTCTCTACTAAAAAATAGAAAGAAATTAGCTGGACAACTAAAAAATATATATGTATATGAAAAAAAAAATTAGCCGGGCATGGTGGTGCATGCCTGTAGTCCCAGCTACTCAGGAGGCTGAGGCAGAAGGATTGCTTGAGCCTAGAAATTTGAGGTTGCTGTGAGCTAGGCTGACGCCACAGCATTCACTCTAGCCTGGGCAACAAAGCGAGACTCTGTCTTAAAAATAAAAAAATTAAAAAAATTAAAAAAAAAAAAAAGAGAAAAAGTACATAAAGAAAAATTCACCGTATGTGGGAGAGAAGTTCTTGTTAAAGCTGTCTTTGAGTGGTGAGTTTAGAATATTGGAGCATTGCCAAAAGGGAAGTCTAATTAGAATGAGTTTGAAGATGATTGTAGAGTTTTAGAATTCAGAAGGACCTGGGAGAGCATATATTCCAAATTTCATACATGACCCAGCTTCCAGAAACTGAATGCAAATTTTTGCATACTTACACATATGATTGTCATGTATGGATGGAGGTCTCTGCTTTTCGTTAGATGAGGGGCTGGCAAACTACAGCCTACAGGCCAAATTTGTTCCATTGGCTATTTTTATAAGGCTTTTGAACTAAGAATGGCTTTTATTATACATTTTCAAATTATTGAAAAGAAACAAAAGACTATTTCGTGACATAAAAATTATATGAAATTCAAATTTCAGTGTCCATAAATAAAGTTTTATTGACACACAGCCATACTCATTTGTTTACTTATTATTTGTGGCTGATTTCCAGCTACCACAGCAGAGTTGTGTGTTTGCAAGAGAGATTGTATGGGCTGCAAGATCTAAAATATTTGTCATATGATCTCTTAAAGAAAACATTTGCCAACTTCTGCATTTCAATATGAAAAGTCTGATTTTCAAAATTTTGAGAACATACTTTTTTTCTTGGCATATGGTTGGCATTTAGTAAATATTATTTTTATAAGAGAGATTAATAAATCAGCAAGGGCATATAATTTAAGATAAGTCAATATTATAAAGATCAAATAATATAGTAGCATACAAGTTCTAAAACATGAATTTATATTTCCATTGGCTATTCAGTTTTAATTTCTGTAAAGGCAATGGTATTTAGAACAATAACAATAGTTGTTTATTGAGCAGTGTGATGCCCACCAGGGATCTTCTTAGGCTCAACTAGACATTCAGACACATGATACACACGTAAGCCATTTTCGACATCAGAATGACTTGGGAGGCTGTAGGAAGCACAGCATATTATTGGCCTGTATTTTTCTTTTTTATGTTGTCTTTTTATCAGGTTTTAGGTGTCAATATTATGGTTGCTAAGTAAAAGATTTAGGAAATTTTCCTTCATTTTTCATGCTTTGGAACAATATGTGGATCACTTAGGCTGTCTACTCTAGAAGGGTTTCTAGAATTCCCTGCAAAATCACATGGGCTTGTGCTTTTTTTGTGGGGGATGGGGGAGAGGTTTTCTGCGTAACATTTTCTTTTTCTTCCTATCGATTGGTGTCTGTTTAAGTGATATATCACTAATGATAGCTAATGATTATTAAGCTTTTTTTCCCTGGGAAATGATACGTTTCATGTAGATTTTCTAATTTACTTTGCAGAAGTCTGCAAAGTAGTCTCATAAAAATTTCTTCTATTTCAATGTTATTTTCCCCTGGTCATTTATTATTTTTGCTTCCTTTTTTTCTTGATTAAGTTAGCTAAGGTCTTGGTTTGTGTATTTTAACTTTAAAAGACCCCAAGATTTAAAAGACGACATATCTAATATTTTTCTATTCTCTACTTCATTAACTTTTGCATTTAACTTTATTTTCTTGTGCTTCTGTTTATTTACTTTGTTCTTTTTCTGCCTTTTATAGCTGAGGATTTTATTCATTTATTTTTATTCATTTTTTGCTTAGGGCTATAAATTAATTTTCCTCTGATTTACTGTTTTAGTTATGTCCCACAGATTCAGATAGATAGTATTTTTATTATAATTACTTTTTAAAGAATTTTATAATTTCATTTGTGTTTCACCTTCTACCCAAGAGTTGTTTTATGGAAGGGTTTTTCAGAGAAAAAGGCCTATTTTTTTTTCTACTTTAATTCTTGTTAATAATTTCTAGTTTTAGTACCTTGTAATGAGACAGTTTTCTTGTAATATTTATATTTATGGAACTTACTGATGATTTCTTTATGACCTAATATTGATTTTGTATGAATTTTCCATGTGTCCTTAATAAGAATTTGTACACTTTATTATTCATTGTAAAGCTAGATATGTATGTCCATAAAATCTACCCTATTGATTATATTACGTAGGTCTTCTATATCTTTGCTCTTTTTTCTGTCATACTGAGTGGCATGTTTATCTTATATTATTGGTGTATTTCTATTTATATCTTCTAAAATCTCATAAATTTTGCTTTAGAAAGGCTATGCTGTTTGGCCCTCCCATGTAGCTGGGACTATAGGCATGCCCAGAATATTTTCGTTTGCCGTGTTTCATGCTTTCTGGCTTGAATCTCACTTGTGATATCTGTGTCACTACCGTTGCTTTTTTGCTGTTTCAATTTGTTTGGTATGCCTTTTGCCCATCTCTTTATTTTTCGCCTTTGTGAATCATTTTGTCTTTATTTATGTCTCTTGTATCCAACAATAGTTGGATCTTGCTTTGTGAGTCAAACTGAATTGTTTTAAATGGATAAATTAAGGCCATTCATATATATTGATAAGTTTGATATGCTTGATTTCAAGTGTTACATTATTTTATATTATAAACGATAAGTATATTATCCTATATTTGCTGGGTTTTTTTTTTAAATCTCTACATTTTCATGATTAATAAAATGTCTTTTGGTATTTAGGAAGGTTTGTATTGTTTTTCTAGTTTTTACCTTTGTCTTTATGCCTTTCAAAATGCCCAGCGCCTGCCTCCCCAGTTCCCTGTTTTCTTACTTAGCCTCTTAGTATGAGGTTTTTAGTTTTTAATATAAAAATGGCCTTTAACTCTCACCTGTTGCTTACACTACGTTCCTTTTTCCCTTTCCCGTGTTTTTCCATTTTTTATTTGTGTCTTGCTGAGGAAGAGCTTGTGGGTACAATATTCTCTGAGTCCTGTTCAAAAGCTTTTCTATACTTGAAGGACAATTTGGCTAGATTTAAAATCTTTGATTTACATTTTCTTTTCTTATGTTTTTTGAAAATGCTGCTCCTTTGTTGCTTAGCTATTTATGTTGTTTTTGAGAGGATTAATGCCAGTCTAATTCCCTTGCCTTGTAAATTTTTTGATAGTTTTTCTTGGAGGCCCAGAGGATTTTTTCTGTATGTGTCAGAGTTGGTCTTTGGGTGTGATTTCTGGGATACCAAAGCCCCTTTCAATAGGTAGATTTAGATCTTTTGTTTCCCAGAAAGTTTTCATGGGTTTTACTTTTAATATTATAGTTCTATTCCATTATTTTGTTTATCATTTTGCAAACTCCAATTACATGTAAATTGGATCTACTTTGCCTGCTTTCCCTTAGTGCCCCTTAGTAAATTTTGATTCAAATCTATTTTTCCTTGTGTGCTTTGTAATTGAGTCTTCATTTCTGATAAGATTTTCATCTTTTTCTTCTAGTTCTCTTCTGAGTTTTATAGTATTTTATAGTTTTCTCGTATAGTATTTTTATATAAATGATTGTTGGTGGGTTTGCATTCTGTGAAATGCAACTTTGGCAGTGTGAACAAAGTGTGGGTTTTTTTACTGGATGGGTTTTTGGATGGAGGAAGAAAAGGTATATGATCTTCAGTTTTTCTCTTTTCTTATGAATTGTAGCATCCTAAATTTTTCCCTCTTCCTTTTCTTCATTATTATACAGTTTCAATAAGGGGTCTCTCTTTAAAAATCTCTCTTCTCTTTCCCCTATTGTATTATCTTTACAAGATTGCCACTTCACAATCAAACATACTGTTAAGTCCCTTTCTTGTATATCGTGCTTTCAACTTCTAGTAATAGACTTTCTAAGTATTTTCACAGTTGGGATGGACTTTGTCTTTCCGTCAATGGCTTAGATCATTCTTAGGTCTGGCACTACTCACCTCTTCTCATTTCAGCTCCTTTTTTTCTGAATTTCTTTACAAGAAATATGACAAGAGCATGAATCTGGTATTTGTCTGCTCATCTATAATTTTAAGTTTGGACATTTGCTGCCTTATATTAATGTGAGGTTTTATATAGTTGCATTTGTTCTATTTTTATTTTTCTGAGGATATCCTGGGAGATTCACATTATACTTCAGCTACCCAGAATTATGCCCTCAAAACTTTATTTTTTTATAGTTCTTTGAATTTTGGAAAAAATATTGTTGGTTTGAGCTTTTTTTTTTATTCCTTCACTGCTGTCATCTTAATATTGTCTTTGAGAATACAAAAGTTTATATAATCTACCATGTTTAACTGGAAACCACAAGGTTTTTGTTTTGTTTTTTAATTTAAAAAAAAAATCTCAGCAATAAGTCTGAAAACCTTAGCATGCTACCAAAAAGAAAGTGTTCTAGGCCAGGCGTGGTGGCTCATGCCTGTAATCCTAGCACTCTGGGAGACCGAGGCGGGTGGATTGTTTGAGCTCAGGAGTTCGAGACCAGCCTGAGCAAGAGTGAGACCCCGTCTCTACTAAAAAAAATAGAAAGAAATCAGCTGGACAACTAAAAATATATATATATATTAAAAAAATTAGCTGGGCATGGTGGTGCATGTCTGTAGTCCCAGCTACTTGGGAGGCTGAGGCAGTAGGATCGCTTGAGCCCAGGAGTCTGAGGTTGCTGTGAGTGAGGCTGACGCCACGGCACTCTAGCCCAGGCAGAGTAAGACTCTGTCTCAAAAAAAAAAAAAAAGTGTTCTATAAACAAAAAGCAATATAATTGCTGTACTATAAATAAAAATACTAAATAACTTTTATGGTCTATACCAATGGTTCTTAAACTTTAGAAGGCATCAAAATCATCTGGAAGGCTTGTTAAAACAATGATTTCTGGGCCCTATCCCCAGAGTTTCTGCTTCATTTGATCTAGAATGGTGTCCAAGAACTTATATTTCTAACATGTTCCCAGGTAATACTGATTCTATTGACCTGGGAACCATACTTGCAGAACCACTGGTCTAAACTAGTCATTCACGCATTCATTCAACAAATATATATGCCAGACATGATTCTAGATACTAGCGTTATAGCAGGAAACAAAATAGACAATGCTTTGTTCTCTTGAAGCTTATTCTTGATGTTTTTAGGTATGTTTTCCCTGTTTATGTTTTCCCTGTTTGTAAACATGAATCCCTTGAATTCCTTAACTTTTTTTCCTTTTCTTTTTTTTTTTTTTAGAGACAGGGTCTTTACTGTGTCACCAGTCTGGAGTGGAGTGGCACAATCATAGTTCACTGTAATCTTGAATGCCTGGGCTCAAGCAGTCTTCCTGCCTCAGCCTCCCGTGTAGCTGGGACTATAGGCATGCCCAGCTAATATTTTTACTTTCTGTAGACACGGGATCTCACCATGTTGCCTAGGCTGGTCTTGGACTCATGGGCTCAAGTGATTCTTCCACCTCAGCCTCCCAAAGTGCTGGTATTACAGGTGTGAGCCATGGTGCCTGGCCCTTAAGCTATCATTCTTGATGGCCTTTGAAGACATCTTGAGCTTTTACACATGTGTTTTGCTGGCTTTGTTCAACTTATTTGGAATGATTCCTCCTGTCCCCTTTCCTCTCTCCCTATTCAAATCCTACTCATACCAAAAACTGCAGTTATGATTAAAATGACACATAAGACACATGGGAAAACATATTCTACAGAAAACTAGTATTTCTTTTTTCCCCCCCTGTTGTCTAATTTCAAAAATGTTTAACAAACTTTGAATCTCAGCTTCATTACTTATTAGTTGTATAACCTTTCAGAAGTTGTTACTTTTCTGTGTTGGTTTCACTGTCTGGAAAATAGGGGTAATACTACTACCTACTTCAGGATTATGGGCATTAAAAGAGTAATGTGCTTAAAACAGGGCCTTACACATAGTAGGTACCCAATAAATGTGAGCTACTATTATTTTGTAACTGAATATAGTAACAAAAGAGACAGCACTAATAAATATCCTAGTTTAAGTGACTAGCATTAAGAATGTTAGATTAGAATTAACTGCAGAACTGTTTTTTAAAAGAAACAAAAACTTAAAAAAAGGAATCCTAGCTCTTATGTAAAAACCTCTATTAATCCCCATGACCTAATGTGATCTTTCCTTTTTCTTGACATTTGCCTTGAAGTTTTATCATAACTTCATTCATTCAGTGTTCAACAAATATTTATTAATTGCCTACTATGTGCCAGGCACCGTGCTATAGTGGTGAGCAAGAGAAGACAAGAGGTTCCTGGCTCCATAGACATTTCTAGTAGGGGAGACAGAAACAAACAGGTAAACAAAATCATAAATAAGGTAATTATAGATTGTGATAAATGTTACAAAGGAAGTAAAAGTTGAATGTAATGTAAAGTAACTGAGATAAGGGAGGGTGCTATTGTCGACAAGTAGAGTGATAAATGTTCAAAAGGAAATAAAGAGGGGAATATAGTAACTGGATGGGGCAAAAGTGCTACTTTAGAGAAGATAGTAATTTCTTAGTTGGTAACTTCAGTGTTCTCTAGTTCTTATATAAATCAATTGGTCTCTAACATCTAACTTTATTGTTTTGAATGATTATCTTTTAGTGCTTTATACTAGCACATGCGTACACATCTATCTATATTTGTTTTGGTGAAGTCCATCTGTATATATGTTTACAAACTGTATGTCCACACTCATGCCTCGTCTTCCAGTTCAACACCAAAGGCTTCATTGCAGCCTTCCACCTTTCCTTATTTGTACCTTTTTTTCTTGTTAGATAACATATTCATTGTTTTGTTTACTCCTAGTGTACACATAAAATAGTTTCAGGATTGCTACCCCATACCCCTGTGAAAAAAACATATGTACTAGCCAGGGTACATTCGTGTACCATTCTTTTTGTCTTTAGCCTTTAGACTACAGTCAAGGTTTTGTTTTCCAAACTTACTTAGGTTAGTTCTTTTTTTCCGCCTTCCCTCCCCCTAAGCGTAGTTCTATTCTTCATTTGCAATATGGTTAGGTTCATTTGTTACTGTTTGTACTCCATTTTGGATTCTCCCTACTTCCTCCTTGATTTTATTCTTTATTTTTGGGGTGTGTGTGTGTGTGTGTGTGTGTGTGTGTGTGTGTGAGTGTGTGTGTGTGTGTGTATTCCATTGCCATGGTTTTAAGCCTGAGAGCTATAAAGAAAGATTCACACAGAGAAGTGTTGCTCCCCCTTCATCCCTCCTTCCTTGTCCCTATTCTCCTATTCTTTCCACCTGTATGGATCCACACCCACCCTGCAGGTAATGAATCTCATTTGGATTTTTTGTTTACCTCTTTCTTTCAAGGCTGATCTTCAGACAAGTTCTCAGCGTTTAAATCTTTCAGCCTCCAATGCTGCAGTAGCTGAACTTAAACCTGATTGTTGTATTGATGATGTCATACACCATGAAGTGAAGGAAATTGGAACACACATGTAAGGATTAATTTTACTAGCTCTGAAAGGCTTTTATTTATATATTCCTTTATTTAAAATTTTTGCTCTCTTTTCACTTAACATAATGCCTAGTAACCTACTTCAGAAGAAATGTTATGTTTCATCTTTACATGCTTTCCAGAAACAAACTTTAAACTAAAGATGTCTATTTTGTAGGAAGAAAAACTAATTTATCATCATTTATCTCTAGTTCCATTTTTGCACGTACAGTCTTCTCTAAAACATGATAAACCATACGGATGTTTAAAACCGAGGTAGCAAAGTAAAAATACATTTATCATATTTTGAAATGTTAGCAACTACTGTTCATAGTATTTATTTTTAAATTCAGTTTTCCAGTTTTGTATTTAACTGAGTAAATATAGTATACCCTAAGAACTCAGAAATACAGAACCAAAGTAAGACAGTGAAAAAAAAAATCTTAAATTCTGTATTCCTGGCCTACATATGTGAGTGCTTCAGTTTTCTTTCAGTCTGAGGGGCAAATATGGAAATTTTAGCCATCTGAAGTAATTCTAGGCTTCATTTCCTTTAGCACCCCCATCCAGTCAATTCACAGAATCCTATTAGTTCTGCTAAATACCTCTTACTTCTTTCTTCTTCATCTCCACTTTCATCACCATTTTTGCATCCCTTCTTTGTGCCCATTAGAGTATATAATATTAGCTATTATTTAATCAGTTAATTTCAGTCACAATCTCTGTGGTAGGCACTTGTTAATATATATTCTGTGATTGGTATGAGCTTTGGAGTCAGATTTCCTGGAGTTCAAATTTCAGCTTCATGATTTATTAATTATGTGATCTTGTGTAAGTCTGATTACCCATAGGAAATTCTCACTTTGTATATGTTTTACAAAGCTATCCACAGCCAAATCCTTACCAACCACTGTAATTCTCACCTTTGACACCCTTCCCTCCCTGTCTATACTGCAGTCATATTGGACTTCTTTTACCTCCAAACTCTGTGGCTTGAAATGTGTTCTTCCTTTACAAAGGAATGCCTATGGCATTTTGTTTAGTTTACTAACACTTCTATTCCTTATCTCACGTTCAGCATGACTTCCTCAAAGAGGTTTTCCTAACCTCCTAGACTAGATTAAATCCCCCTTCGTGGATATCCTGTAGCATCTACAACTTGCCATTTTTAAAATGTCTTTTATACTTAAAATTATTTATTGAGTGCCTGCCTGCCTTCCTCATTAAAGTATAAGGTCCATGAAGTCTGCTGTTTCTCCAAGATTGAGCAGAGAGGTCAGTATTTGTTGAAATTGAATTTATTGAAATGATAATAAATGTGTAAAATCCCTATTTTACAGAAAATGAGACTTGTATAATTAAACAACTAGTTAAGAAGACATAAAATTCAAATCTGGCCTGGTGTGGTAGCTCATGCCTGTAATCCCCGCACTTTGGGAGGCTGTGGCAGGTGGATCACTTGAGGCCTGGAGTTCAAGACTAGCATGGCCAACATAGTGAGACCCCATCTCTACAAAAATAAAAATAATTATCTGGGTGTGGTGGCACATGCCTGTGAGTCCTAGCTATTTGGGAGGCTGAGGTGGGAGGATAACTTGAGCCCAGGAAGTTTTTTTGTTTTTGTTTGTTTTGAGACAGAGTTTATGGGCTACAGTGCCATGGCATCAACTTAGCTCACAGCAACCTCAAACTCCTGGGCTCAACTGATCCTCTTACCTCAGCCTCCCGAGTAGCTGGGTCTACAGGAGTGCACTAAGGTGCCCGGCTAATTTTTCTATTTTTAGTTGAGACAGGGTCTGGCTCTTGCTCAGGCTAGTCTAGAACTCCTGACCTTGAATAATCCGCCCACCTTGGCTTTACAGAGTACTAGGATTACAGGTGTGAGCCACCACGCCTGGCCACCAAATTGCCTACTTAATTTCTTTTCCTGATTGTTTGCTGTTGGTGTATAGAAATGCTACTGATTTTTGTATGTTGATTTTATATCATGCAACTTTACTATATTGATCAGTTCTAACAGTTTGCCAAATCTTGATAGATGGAAAAATCTTCTATTTATTTTAATTTGACTACTTATGAGACTGAACATTTCACATTTTTGTTGGCCAGTTATGGTACTGTGATTTATCTATATATTCCTTTCCTTATATTTTGAGTGGGATGTTGATGTTTATTGACTTACAAGAACCTTGTGTATCTTACCATCTAATCTTTTCTCATATTGTTACAAGTATTTCATCCTAGTTTGTGGTCTTCTTTTTAATTGTTTTAGTTTTTTTGAGATATGTAATTTAAAATTTTTATATAACAGTCATTTCCATTGCATTTATGTTAAGTCTGTTCTGGAATTTATAAAAAATTCATGTTTTTTTCTACTTTATATGAACTTATTTTTTACATTTTCAGAATATATTTCACTTTTCAGAGAAAAAGTTTCCAACTTCCTAAATCAAAAGTGCTACATCTCATTTTACTAAGCAGAGCTTTCTTATTTATATAGTTACATCCATATCTGCTGGAACATTTTTTTTTTTCTGCTCTAATTTCATTTGGCCACACTTCAACATCATTGATATAAATGTTTTCCAAATGTGTTAGAATTCAGGTGCATTAGATTTATTATTAAGAAATAAAATTGAAAATGATTCAGAATCATTAAGACGTCTTTCTGTTTCAGCTTGGTGTGTGCCGTCAGTTATACAACTCAGGGTGGAGAAAAAATGTATTTTAGAAAATTCTTCAAATTTCAGGTATTTAATATATGACGATGGGAAATAGTTTTCATATGCCTTTTTTCCCCTGGATGTATGCAGTTACTCCTGTTTATCTGCAGGGAAAACAAGCTCCAAAATTTTTGGATTTGTCATCTGACTAGTAATCTAAAGTCAGACTGAATCAAGTTAAATAAAAGCAGAGAGATTGTCATTGCCAATGTATTGTTTTGGTAATGAAACTTGAAGGTTTTTATCCCCCAAAAAAGCTTATTTTTATGATTTGACAAAACACAAGAATCTAGACAAGGGTTAAGTCTGATAAAGCGAGTGTAAATAGTATCAGATTTCTAAAGAAATTTAAATGAGAGATTATTGACTTGGAGTGAGTGGACCTTCCCTTAAGGACTCCATAAATCACTGGAACTTTAGGTAGAATCTTCTATTAATATACAATTTTCAAAGTTCATCAAAAATAGTTAAAAATGGGCCAGGCGTTGTGGCTCACGTCTGTAATCCTAGCACTCTGGGAGGCCGAGGCGGGCGGATCGTTTGAGCTCAGGAGTTCGAGACCAGCCTGAGCGAGAGCGAGACCCCGTCTCTACTAAAAATACAAAGAAATTATCTGGACAACTAAAAATACATAGAAAAAATTAGCCGGGCATGGTGGTGCGTGCCTGTCATCCCAGCTACTCGGGAGGCTGAGGCAGGAGGATCGCTTGAGCCCAGGAGTTTGAGGTTGCTGTGAGCTAGGCTGACGCCACGGCACTCTAGCCCGGGCAACAGAGGGAGTGAGACTCTGTCTCAAAAAAAAAAAAAAATAGTTAAAAACGAATGGTTTAACACGTTTGTGTATGGGTGGGGAGAGAAGAATGCCACATATATCTATATAAATATACATCTAAATATGCTGTATGTATAGTTTTCATTCCTCTGTAAGTGGAAGAAAAAGTACTATTGATAGGGAAAAAAAAATTTTGCCATTGTTTTGCTATATCACTCATTTGCATGCCTTTTGGGGAAAAAAGGTTCAATTGCTTTTTTTTGCACAGTTTTTCTGTAATACACAAATAGAAAAATACACAAGATATATGTGTTCAGTTTAATCAAATGTTATGGAATAAATACCCACGTAACTATCACCCAGTCAAGAAATGATAGCAGCCTTTCAAAAAATGCATTTGGGACTTTTTTTGGCAAGACTATCTCATACTCATTAGAAAAGTCTTTTAAGAATTAAAATTGGAAAATGGCTTTGACAAATTCAAGCCTTGTGATTTAAAACAAATTTTTTAAAAATGGTCACATGGTAAGAATCTCCTGATTGATATGTTTTATTTAACCAGGTTCTCAAACCGCTGGATGTGAAAACCAAATTTTACAATGCAGAGGTAAGTTTTGGGCACTTAATGGGATTTCAAATTAAACATTAAAATCTTATTTGACTAAAAATCTGATGTATTCCATTCCTTATGATGTTGAAGTAAATTGCTGCTATGACTGTGAATTATCTGTGGAAAAAATGGGCATAAAATTAAATTAAAAGTGAATCATTTCATTGTGGGTCCTTTTACTCTGCCTTTTTTGACCTACGTGGAATCAATATGTCTTGACTTTTATTCTCATTGTTAATTTTGTAAGGTTTTCATCCCTTTTCTTTAAATGATTGCCCTGTAATTCCATTTAATGGTGGTTGTTACTGTTTAACACTAGCAATTTGTTGAATGTTCACAGCGTCGTTCTGGATATTCCAAAAGTTGAATTAGTAGATCTAACTCCTCAAAATAGGTTTAATATTCACATGGAAAAATATTGAGAGGAAAAACACAGCACATTAAACTATTACCTGGGAAGTCAGTATGCCAGCCAGAGTTAGGTTGCTGAGTTTGGTAAAATGGCTTGAGAAGCTCCTTGGGAGAAAGAAGTAACTTTTAGAATACAAGATGATCTATCTTCTATCCTAACAAAAGAAATAAAATAGAACTTGCCATAGGAGAAAGGATTTATTGCTTGGATTTCCTTTCCAAACTTCTGTTTTATCTTGGCTTCTAGAGCTGCAGAAAAATCAGATCTCCTGATGGCCTTCTGACTCCCCCCAAAATTGTGTTTCCTACCTCAGTGATTAATTCAAAGATATCTACATGCAGTATTTTGAAATGAGCATCATATCTCTATCATTCTAAAACCTGATGATGATCAGAAAATTGCAGTCAGGTGGCAAATCTGATACATATTTTTACTCAATAAAAAGTTTGTATTACAACTAGGATTTCTAAGATTTGTCAAAGTTAAGGAACCTGACCTGCAATAAAGATCTATTAGAAGAAAGGAAAAAGTGCATATAACAAAACTACCCAGAATCGTATATATTGAATCTGAAACAAGAATAATATAAAAAGATGTGCTGCAGGAGCTCTGGGGACAAGATCTTAGCATAGTTCAAAGAAGCTTTATGGAAGAGAAGGCGAACAGGAGTAGAATCTGGAAGGAATGTATGTCAGAGCAGTGACGGCATTGCAAGCAGGGTGTGTATGTACTTAACGTGGAGTGTTAAGTACATAGTGAAGAGCATACATATTTGAGGGAGGGTACAGCCTCATCAAGGAAATTACTACATGTTTAAAGAGTTAATGATTCTTTTTGGGGGATAGGTGAGTTGGGATACTACATATTTATTCCCCCTTCTTTTATAATTTATGGCATACTGTTGATTAATTATAGCTATTGAGCTTTGTGAATTTTAAATAGTCTAATTTACCATTTTGCTAGAAAATAGTTTTCATTTATAGTATGAGAGGAAAATGTTAACTATTCCATTAGAATAAATATATTAGAAAATTAAAAACAAATAGGACTATAGGTGCATTTTGCTTTTATAATTGTCTTTAGGCACCAATTAAGCTATTTTAGGTTTTCTTTGTTAAAAATGTGGTAGTACATTAAGATATTTGTGAAGTCGTTTTATAACACAAATATTCAAAGTGATTTGCAAATAGTTTTTTAAATTGCTAGATATTCCATAAATGTCATAGAAGTGACATATTCCCCATAAAGAAATTTTAAAAATCCACAATTCCACCACACCAACAAGGAATTGGTTTTTCATTAATCCATATTCTCTTACAGTCTTTATTCATTTATATATAATATTCTGTTTTTATAATCATAACGACAATTTTGTTTGCTGCCTTTTTCAGTTAACATTATACGTAAACATAATCTTTAAACTTTGCCAACAGACAAAAAATTTTAGGTAAATTCTGAACTTTTGAAAATAGATATCTCTTTAAAAACCAGGAGTGAACAAAAAGCATTTAGTGTTTCTAAGATACTTCATATTACCTATTGGGCAAACAAATACTGTTCAGCTGGTAGCATGAGGCAGATTCTCTTAAACCCAACTAGGAATTTCAGGTAGATTGTAGTTTAGTAACCACATCAATATCAGTAGGTGTTGCTTATTATTCTGTGTTATAGTCCTTGTACAGTTACTATTATTAGGCCCACATCTGTCCTAAACATAATTTTTTGATGCTGCTTTTATTAATGCTAATAATATATGAATCATCTAAAGGAAAACAAGTTCATGAAAAGCTTTGTTGTAGTCTTCTAAGATAAAAAAGCCTTGCAAGAAGACAGGTGAGATTAAAAGTTAGAATTAAATATTTGATCACCCACTGGGTACAGAGCCCCATTCCAGGTACTGAAAATAAATAAATATAAACTGAACATCTTCCCAATCCTCAAGGAACTTGCATCCTAAGGGAGACTGACATGATACAACTATAATAGAAGCCCCTTCCACACACACCCCCCAATCTTGAAGTATACTTACACTCTGGGAACATAGGCGAAAAATGATTTCCAGCTATCCATTTGATAAAGCAGGTGATGAGATTGCCCTTGATAAGTCAAGTAGCTTTAGAAATACATATTTTTAAAAGGCTAACTAGGAAATCTAAGAAGAAGAGAATAAATTCTCAAATGCTTGACGTGGTCTAGCCCAGTATTCTGTGAAGTGTGATCCATGGGACTCTAGTTACCCAAAATGCTCCTTTAAAAAAAGGATCCATTAGATAAATTTAGGAGAAGGTTATCTATTCTGAATGTAGAAGACAGTGTACATCTATCCTAAGTCATCTATGAAGAATTATAGTGTAGGTAAAGAATTTCTAGAACTAGAAAGGTGTGAGATATACCTCTCTGCCCCAAAATGTGCCCTTAACAATTTGCTCTTGTTTGAGTACTTGACCATAGTGTTCTTCTCTATTCCATTGTCATTTAACCTTAGCAGTTTTACTTTTTTAGAAAAATGGTTTGTCATATTTCTTTATGTTGCTTCCTGTTTACTTTCTTGTTTACTAATGCTGTCTTGTTTAGTGAATTAAAAAATGCAGAAATGCATTTTATTTTAAAGTTATTCTTTTTCTTTAACATTTAACTCTGATTTTTCTAATTTTTCTTTTTTATTTTTCCATTAGAGTGACCTCAGTTCTGTGGTAATTTGATTTTTTATTATAAATTTTATATGCTTTTCTTACTCACCACTTTTGGACTCTGCGTAATTAATCTCTCTTTACGAAACATAGTGGAAAACCAGTTAGTTGTGAATACCACCCATGTGACTTCAGAAAGATGTATATAATTTGTATGTACTTTTTATATTATATCTATTGTCTTATACTATGGGGAAAAATATATCAAAAATTAAATTGTCATATTGAAACAAATTCTCATTTTTAGTGTTTCTTCTTTAGGTGATTTTTAAAAGAGGCATATTAACCTTGTTTAAAATAGCCTTGGGATTTTCAGCATCTTACTGTAAAATACCCTAGTATCCTATCCTTCAGTTCTTTGAATAGACTGTATAATTGAAATTCATTTTCAGATGCACAGTGGTTTTAGCTTTAGGTCTGGGTCAGGTAACAATGCCTTTTGATAAAATTATTCAGAAGAAATTTTCCCAAATTGGCTAAAATCTTATTTTCAAATTTACACTAGCAGCATTTGCTTATATCACATTATATATGTAACAATACCAATTGCCTTAGCACTGAATTCTTAATTTTTTAAATGTCAAATTACTTTAACTGTTCAAACTAACTTGATTTTCCATTATGCTGCTTGTTTTTCTTTCATTTTATCTAAGCTCTTCTTAAATTTATGCAGAAAATTGCATTTTATAAATTGAAATGTGGATCTATGGGGTTTTTTTTTAAAGCAATGGATTGATGGGATATATTATTTTTTGAGAAAAAGTAACAATATTTTTTGAATAATAAGTCATTGTATTTCTATTATATGAGCATGTGTCGCAAACACTAAAGAATCTGTTTTATTTTAGATAATACATTAAATTATAACTTCCTCATTATATTTTTGCAAATGATTTTTATTTTCCTGGCATTAGTATTAACAAAGCTCGTAAGTGCCAAAATTTTCTTGTTATACTTTGTTATTTCTGCATAATATATATATTATTATGAAACTTGAAAAAATAATTCTTGAATACCATTAATATATTATTTTTTATGTATGTTTGTTTCAAAGATAAGCCAGGTTAGCCTGTTATTCTTCAATTACACAAAGAAACTAATAACCAAATGCATAAAAATAAGAAAGTTTAGCATAATTAGGGAATTAAAAATTTATATAAAATTAAGTATTTAAGTTACCCAATCACTGAAATATTGCAAAATGGCATCAGTTTTCAGATCTATCACTAAGGCTACAAAATACCTTTGCTTAATGTAAAAGCTCAAAGATTATCAGGTATAATACACAGTATCTTTTGTTAGCTTTAAATATACATTTAAAATGAGCAAGAAGTCACTAATGACCACTCACAAACTTGCTCTAATTTAAAAAGTTGAATCCTTTCAGATTATAAAATAGATTATTCATATTTACTAGTGGTCACTAAACTATATAAATTGAAGTAATATGATAATTGAAGTTATAGTATGCTGGAATGTTATAATGAAGACCTAATTATCTTAACACTGAAATTAAAGATGCATAGGTATATGTATTATGCTAAAGCACATTTTAACATTTTAAATGTTAATGCCTTACTAAAAGATTTAGTATATTTGTGAATGAAATTCCAGTTAAATAAATATTTTTGGATGTTAATACAAAATATAGTTATCCCCCATCCATTGTTTGACAAGGTATGAGTCGACTAACACTTGACTTTGCCCCTGTTAATTATGTTAGGATGAAGATTTCTTTTCTTGCATTAATTATAACTTTGATTTGCAGGCATGAACTAATCACATGTGTGGTTAATATTTTTTCTTCATATAGATAAGATATTTTTGTTAAGTATTTTAAAGACCATCACACTTTGGTGGATATTTTTTTCATATCCTCAGACTGACGAAGTATTTCTTGAAGCCCAGATTCAGAATATTACAACCTCACCTATGTTTATGGAGAAAGTTTCACTGGAGCCATCTATAATGTACAATGTAACAGAATTAAATTCCGTCAGCCAAGCTGGAGAATGGTAAATATTAATTGTGAAGTGTTTGTTCTTGTTTTGAAAGACACATGCTTTCTAACATTCATTACTCTAGAGTGGTTTATTTTAATTAATAGACTTTATTTTTTTAAAGAAGTTTTAGGTTCACAGAAAAATCAATTGGAAAGTAGAGTTCCCATTTACCCTCCACCCCTCACAGTTTCTATTATTTATATCTTGTATTAATGTGGCACATTTGTTACAATTGATGAACCACTGATACTGATTATTAACTAAAGTTCATAGTTTACATTAGGGTTCACATTTTATATTGTATGTTCTACAGGTTTTGACAAATATGTAATGAATGACATGTATCCACCATTACTATATTATATAAAATAGTTTGACTTTCCTAAAAATCTCCCATGTTCACCTATTCATCCCTCCCTCCACATAAAAATAAAGATCCTAGCCCTTTGCATTTTATGTTTTACTATTCAAAGCACTTGTTCTTTAAGTCTCATAATTCAGTGAGGAAAATATAAAACCTATCATTGTTATTCTGAAAGTGATAAAACTGAGGCATGAGAAGGAATGTGGAGAAGTTAGGGTAAGGGTGAGCATGAGTTTGAAAAAGAAATAGTCTCTCAATATCAAAAGAAGTGGACATAGGAATACTTGACCTAATTTTTTGTGAAAAGGAAATACATATGTCTGTAGCTAGTTTAGAACAGGAAGAATAAATATAGGCTTAACAATAAAATAGATAAGGCAATAGCTGGGGAAAGTACCTGATTTTCTTAATCAAGAATGAAAAATTTAGGCCCAGCACGGTGGTTCACACCTGTAATCCCAGGACTTTAGGAGGCCAAGGCAGGAGGATCACTTGAAGCCAGGAGTTTAAGACCAGCCTAGACAGCATAGCAAGACCCATCTCAACAAAAAATGAAAAAAAATTGAAAATGGTGGTGCATGTGTGTACTCCCAGCTACTCGGGAGGCTGAGGTGGGAGCATCACTTGAGCCCAGGAGTTTGAGACTGCAGTGAGCTATGATCTTGACACTGCACTCCAGCCTAGAGCAACAGAGCAGGACCCTGTCTCAAAAAAAAAAAAAAAAAGAAAAAGAAAATTACTTTTATATTATTATGGTGGTTACATACAGAAGAGTTCATAGCCTCTTTCACCTCCACTGAGGAAACAATAATTTTCCATTCTTTTTTAGATCTTTTAGTTCATTTTGAAAATGATTACTTAGTTTAGAATGGTATCTCTCTTCTTATTCTAAACTATTTGATAATTATAGAGAAAAGGGACAGGATACTTAAGGTTCTGATTTCTGTTGTACTTTTCAGTTGATACATGTCCAATATTTTAGATAATATGATACACATCTAATATTTTAGGTAATATATTGCATTCTATTATAAAGAACCTCAAGATTTTCCATGGTCAACTGAAAAAAATTAAAAATAAATCCTCTCATAATTTTTTTAAATTTGTGTTGAAACCACTGACCTGTACTTTTCTAGATCTTTGGAGGGTAAATCATCCAGTTCTTGTCCAAAAGGAACAAGCACAGGCATGATTTTTCTTTTAAAATATGCTAGAGAATTTTCTTCATCTCTGTCTCTCTCTGTCTCCCTCAGTGTATCAACGTTTGGGTCGAGAGCATATTTGCAGCCAATGGATACACGCCAGTACTTATACTGCCTAAAGCCTAAGAAGGAGTTTGCAGAAAAAGCAGGCATCATTAAGGGAGTAACAGTAATTGGAAAATTGGATATAGTATGGAAAACAAATCTAGGTGAAAGGGGAAGGTTACAGACCAGCCAACTTCAAAGAATGGTGAGTCTGGAAAAAACTTCAGTGGAGGTTTTGGTGTGGAGGGGGAAAGGCAGTTAGGAAAACTTACATTTTCCTACATCTATCAGTAAATACTAGAGTACTATAACGGCATTAATATTACTAGAGAAGAAAAGACTAGTAGTTTCACTAATCTCTAGGTAGAAAACTGGTATTGGGATGAATGAAAAATGTTCAAATATTAATATAATTTACCTTAATACATGTGTTTTTTACTTTACCAAGCAAAGTAACTGCCTATCAATTGTTCCCTCCTTTGGTAACTCATGCTCACTAGTCATCTGACTTCCAAATACATTAAGGTTTTCTTTTTTGCAATGTCCTTGAAACTCTTGGACATACAACATTCACCTACTCAGTTCATACCTTTTTTAAGATATTAAAAATCTGAGGCATCTGAAATTCAGAAGGTAAGTTCCACTAGAGTTACCTTATAAGCACTGGTTGGATAATTAATTTCTGCTCTGAGAGTAGGGGTAGTTACTAGCCTTCCTTTTCTTATTGTTAGAATATGCTACAGGATCCTCCTTTTATGCTGAATATTACCTGTTCTGACATAGCCTAAATTTTACTTTTCTTTCACTGTTTGAGGCAATAATTAAAAAGAAAAAAAAAAGATGCTGATCCTACTGGGCCCACTTTAAAATATAACAATTAGTTATCTTTTTGCCATGGCATGTTCCAAGCGTTGATGTTTCTATAGTCCCTCCTCACCTATGTGTCTTCATGATTTTCTTCCTGGCTTATTTCAATGTGATCTTCATCTGTCTCTTTAGGCTGTAACCTTGCCTATTTAGAGTTACAGAATCTCTGGAAAGCATCCCTTCAATATCAGATCACCTGAAATGTCTTTACTGACTACTTAACTATGAGACTCATCTTAACTCTACTAAACAAGTGGGAATTATAACAAAAACAGTCCAAGTCTGCAGGGCTGTTCCACAAGTAGTCGCAGCAAAATAAGTTAGGATGAGGTAACAGTAGAATGAATAAGAAGTATTTTCTCAGAACATCAGCTTGGGGACCCAACAACTGTTGCATGAATATGCTGGTGTTGTACCTTCATTAAAATTCAAAGATTTGTAATAGATATATATTAACTGTGTTGCTTGTTTTCTTAGGCTCCAGGTTATGGAGATGTTAGGTTGTCTTTGGAGGCAATCCCAGATACCGTAAACCTAGAAGAACCTTTTCATATTACTTGTAAAATAACAAACTGCAGGTAATGCCAGTGTTTGTGGATGAATGCCCTTTCCTCCTCACCTACCTAAAAGAGAATTTTAAAATCTTTTTAATACGCTGCCTCTTTTTAAGTTTCCTCTGGATAGCCTTCTCTGATGTTAATGTTGAATACTATAAAGCTCTTCATCTGGTAGCAATATATTACATATTTTTGAGCGCCTACTGTATTAGGCATTTTGTGTATTTTATTTCATTCATGCATCACACTTTGTGAGATGGGCGTTAGTTATTCACATTCTATGCAAGACAAAGCCAACTCAGAGGTAAAGTGACTTATTCAATCTGAGAGAGCTAGAAAAGATGGGGACAGAATTTGAAACCAAGTGTATGTGACTTCAAAGTTTATGTTCTTTTCATTGTTTATGCTTCCTTCACACTTCAGCTTACTAAAATATGAACAGGTTCTTATGGACTAATACGTTATAGATTTGAATTAGTAAGATAGATTTTTTTTGAGTATACTTGTATCTAAGCTGTATCTTAAATATTAAGAAGCCAAAAATTGGCTATGAATTTAATATAAGGGATAATCATAGATTGGAAAACAGGGTTTTAAGAATAAAGAAAGAGCATAATCTAGCTATTGGGAAGCAAAAGAACACAGGACTTTGAAACCAGAAAAACCTAGAATTAAATCCCAGTCCTATCACTTTTGCTACTACTTGTATCATATTACCACTTGGTATGTATTATTATTTGGGGCATTTTGATAATATTGTAGTGATGAATCCCAACCCTCATAGTGTGAATGTATAATCCTTTTAATTCCATATCCATTCTGAGTTTTTGGTGTTAGGGAGATAAGAAATATTTATCCTTCAAAATTATAGAAATACCTACTTCCTCTAGAAAGCTACCAAGAGCCTCCCAAGCACAGCTAATCATTCCTTCTCTGTCACAGCAAATTTTAACTTAGTTTTTCAGTGAGACTCATATATTGCTATAAGCATTAGTCTCTTCCTTACTGAATTGTGAATTATTAAAGAGAAGGGATGTGTTTTGCCCAGCTTTGTAAATGCAGAGTCTTCCTCATCATAAGAGCTCTGTAAACAACAACACACACAGGGAAAAGACCCTGTGCATAAAGGGTGTGTTAGGGGATTTTTTTTTTTCGGGTATAGCAAATCAGTTTATTGACCAACTGACAAAGTGCTGTAAAAAAATTTTTTTTAACTTATTTGGTATTCACTTTAACTTTTGGTGATTCAAGTAAGTTTCCTTAAAAGCACTTTTTTCTTATATCGTTAGTTTCCTCATCTATGAAAATGTTATTACCTGTCTCTACACACACACACACGACATACATACATCTTACTAGATTTTTGTGGAATTAATGAGAAAATTCATGTAGTGCATCTACCCTGGTTTCTGAAATAGTGGGCATATCAAATGTTTGTTAGGAAGATGGAGACATACAAAAGTTAATATCATAAAGGCAATATGACTTAAAAAAATCAAATTAAAATTTAAACAAGTATTTTAAGATATGGAGCCAACTATGTAAGAGGGCAAAAAAGCTAAAAGA
>NW_012155284.1:14621233-14622385 GCF_000956105.1 Propithecus coquereli | reverse complement strand
GCCAAATTTTTTTAAAACTTAACATGTTTAAGCTCAACTGATACTGTCTATTATAAGCAGAAGCAGTCTTTTCATGGTAAATAATACAGTGAGAAAACCTGAATAGTATTTACATCTTACAAATCTTGTCAGTCATTTTCTAAGTTATCTACATGGTAAAACAACACAGATTAAATATCAACAGCACTAGACCAGAATTAGTTGTCTTTTTCTTCCCTGTAGAATACCTAACAAATAGCCACAAGATTAGACACAAATATCTGGAAGTCTCCCAGAAGAATGGCAAAGCCGTTGACAGATCACCACCAGGGAGCCAGTGTTCAATAATAGACCCAGAAATCCAACATCCAGATAGGCAGATCAGTCTGAGGCCATTTTAAGCCCTACAAGGTGCCATCTCCTTTCATTTTCCAGATTCTACCTTAAGTGAAATAAAAATGATATAACAGCTTTATAGTTCTCTTTCTGGCTTTTATTCTCCTGGATACCCAGAAAATAAATTTACTGGCAATAATGGAAGAAATATCACAGTCCCTCTTTGTGAAATGAACAAGATTTATTCCTGTTTTTCTGATTTCTCTAGTAGTGAAAGGACTATGGATCTGGTTTTGGAAATGTGCAATACCAATTCTATCCACTGGTGTGGTATTTCAGGAAGACAGCTTGGAAAGCTGCACCCAAGTTCTTCTCTCTGCCTTGCCCTCACTCTGCTGTCTTCAGTACAGGGACTACAGGTATGCTTCTTTTCAAAAATTCCAATATATGGGCATTGTTAACTTACAGTCATTTATTATGACCATATTTTCCCTGAATGACTGAAAATTGAGGCTTATATCTTTCTCTCAATAGAGCATCTCTGGCTTAAGACTAACAGACACATTCTTAAAGAGAACATATGAATATGATGACATCGCACAAGTCTGTGTGGTAGCTTCGGCCATTCAAGTGGAAAGCTGAAGAAAATTTCCAATGTTATCTTTTTTCATTTAGTTTTGCAGAACTGCTTTCTGTATCTTTGTCACCTTTGTAAAATCAAGTCAACAAAAATATATATTATTTAAATTTCTGTCCTGTAAAACAGTTAAAATATTAAATGTTTGTTTTGAAAAAAACTGTCTACTGATTTTATCTTATGTTCTAAATGAACATTTG
>NW_012155284.1:14602808-14619943 GCF_000956105.1 Propithecus coquereli | reverse complement strand
CGGAAACTTCTGTTTCAATCTGTTTCAAATTTTAAAAGTAACATATAATGGTCACTTGGAATCTGCTTTATACTTTGATTTAATTACAGTCTTCTGTTTATAAGTGATAACCTAGTCACATATTCATACTTTTAAGTAAAGGCTAGATAATGCCATCTTAGAAAGGAAGGATCTGTTTAAACTATATAAAATTAGATAAACAATTTGGTCTATTAAATGAGAATGTCATTTGCATATAAAGGACATGTTCAGTTTTACATAGCATGATAACAACTATAGCTACTACAGTGAAATGTGGTTAATGGAAGTCAAGCATTTTGTAGAATGCTTAAAGATTTAATGCCCTCTTGTTTCTCTAGTTAGATAGCAACTATATTTTCCAGATAGGCAAGAAAATATATGAGGCATTCCTTATAATTTTAAAAGTAGCTAGCACAATCCAACCATGCAAAACTCTTGAAATAGCTTTCAATGCAATGATTCCAAAGTGATCAAGGTATTTGAAGAGCAAAAATGCCTTAAGTAGAATGGAAATCCAGGTAAGTGGACATCTAGATTGAATTTGTTACAAGTGGTATATTAGCAAACACTAGAAAAATGAAATGGAAGAAATACACCAATTCCCATTATTTCATGTAAAAATATAGCTAACTATAAATATTAGCACATGAATACATGTTTTAAAGTGTTGTTTCTTAAGATGTCTTTGTCTGATTTTATCAGGGTAATACTGCCCAAATAAAATGAGTTGGGAAGTATTTCCTCCTCTTCTATTTTCTGGAAGAGATTGTATAGAATTGATACTATTTCTCTCTTAAGTGTTTGGTAAAATTCACCACTGAAGTTATCTGAGCCTGTAATTTTCTTTTCTGGGAGGATTTTTAACTACAAATTCAATTTCCTCAATAAATACAAGTCTATTCAGGTTATTTATTTCTTCAGTGAGCTTTGGTAGTTTGTATCTTATAAGGAATTTGTTTTGTCTAAGTAGCTAAATATATATATCTAGAGTTGGTATTAGTGTTTTCTAATTATCCTTTTAATATCTACTGGGTCTGTACTGTATCCCCTCTTATTTCTGATACTGTTAACTTACATTTTCTGTTTTCCTAGTCAATAGCTAAAGGCTTATCATCTACTGATCTGAAAGCACTTTTAATGCACTCAAGATAGTTATACTAGAAACTTTAACTTCTTAGTCAACACTGGATAAGAATGACTAATTTTAATTAAGGATCTACTCTTTTTTTTTTTTTAAATCACAGTCATAACTTCTATGCGATTAATAGTCGTCCTTCATTCTGTATCACACTCGAACACTAGGAGCTGATTCTAACTTCATGAAAAATTAAGTTGGGTTAGATGGAATATTGGAGATTTAATCTTAGAGGGTCTAAGGTTTAAGTCCTGATCTTCTCTGGCCAGAACTATGGATTCATATAGATCTTTATTTTAGCTTTAGCGCAGGGGCTTAGTATTTGCTGGTCTAAGTGAGAAATCTCTAACCTGGTGTTGCTCTAAATCAGAGTCCTTGAATCTACATCAGAACCACCCAGTGTGCCATTTAAAATGGCATTTCTAGGCCTTATTGTAGGACTTACTAAATCAAAATTGAAGGTGTGGCCGTGAATCTGCATTTTTAATGAATTTCCTAGGTGATTCTTACAGTGAAATTATAGAACCACTGTTTTCTATTGTCATGAAGAGAAAAAGAAAAAGTTGGTTTTTAAACTTCTAAATACCAAATAATTAGTCTTTAGAGGAGAACAGTTATAGCAAGGCCCAATCATTACCACTATTACTGATTTAATTTTATATTACTTTTTTAGTTTTCCCTCACAATACTTTTGAAATCATTTACAAGTGAAGCCCCACTTCACTAATTTCATGATTAATAAACAAAAAATTTCAGGTGGAATTAGATCTGTCTCATCCATCACTGTAATTAATACCTAATGCCACTTCTCTTAACTACTAATATGGCATCTAATTCATAATAAAATACTTAAATCTCCTGTTATGTTTAAATTGCATCAAATTTAAATTATGTTAAGCATAAGACTGGCATGCCAAGCCAAATGATTACAGAGAATTACATGAACAAGCAATGTTAGTGACAGATGTGTTTTTTTATCTATCAAATAATTACTAAATTTTTTAAAACTCAGTGTTTATGGGCACATAATTAAATGCCACTTAGAATATCCTTAAGACCAAGCCTCTGGCTTATTTAAATATAGGTATATTTGATAGTTTCCAAGGTAAGGTTACCACTGGGGAAATTGTGATAATTAAGTCAGTTATATCACTGATCTAACCAGTGCCATTAAGGATTTCTAAATGTATTTTATTACGTACTTAGCATAAGTGGGCACGCTAATGTTATCCATACCAAACTGCAGACAAGATGAGTTAAGATCTACGCAGAAAACCTGAGCATCCTACCTTTGCTTTGTATACATTCACATTATTTTTTCTTTTCAAACCATCCATTGCACTGAATGCTACTTTCTACCAGCTCTTAAGATTCCCTGTCATTCATCAGAACAAACAGCATTAAAGATGATACTGGCTCCCATGTTATGTATTCATTACTGATAGCATTTATCAAAGCTAAACCTAGATAACAAATGTCTTCTCTCCTGAAAAGCTGCTCAATGGCAAGTATCCTTCTTCTAAACCAGCATGGGAAACCTTTTGGTCATCTCCACTCACAAAACTTTGCTTAAAGGAATTCGGAGCTAAAGAATTCACCAATAAGCAGCCCTACTGTTCAATAAATACACTCTGCTATTAAGTCTAATATACAAATATGATAAAAGTTTGAAAATGGAACTTTGTTCCAGTGCTATATTGGCACTTAACATGGCTACTGATCATTCGTTTCCAAAGAAGTCACGTTATGCTCAAGTCTTTCAAAGATCAGATATGGTGTTTTGTTTGTTGTTTTTGTTTGGGGGTTAGGGGTACTATCTACAGGGAATACTTCAGAGCCAGAAACCACTTGCATTCTGGGCTAAGGTCCCTGGTCAAATCAGGAATGCTCTTCAGTGCTGCTGCTGAATGATCTGCTCCGGATGTGATTTCTCAGTTGCTCTATAAGTTCAGGATTCTGTTGTTGTATCTGCTGAGCAAACTGCTGTCCCCTGTAGTAAAGAGGCAAAGTAGTATGAACAGGGAATTGCCAGTCACGTAGTACCCACACAAAAAGAACTGCAGAAAAAGAACTACCCAGAGGGCGCTTTTCTATAAAAATAAGTTTTAGCACCACAACTTTAGTATCTGCAAGTTTATCAATGCCTCTGTATAGCATTATTACATTACAGTGTTCTTTATAAGAAACAAAACACCCAAGCTAAGAAATGAGTGCCTGAATTAGGTGAAATCTACCCGGCTAGTGCTTAATCACAAATAAGCAAAGGGCTAAAAACATGCTTTTATTGTATGTGCTCAAACACAATGCTTTTGTAGTTAAGTCTTAATAGTCTCTCATATGACATGTCAGTTTGGGATGCTTACAGAGGTCACCTAACAACTAATTTTAAAAATGCAAACAAGTTTAACCCAAATTCCTGAGTGTGGCACTCTCAATTGCATCATTATAACCATGCCACTTAAAGATAATTCTAAAAATGCAATATTCTAAGCGGTTACATGGTCCTGATCACAAACAACAAATGATATTTGTGGCTTCATATAAAATTTCCAATGACAGCATCAGACACATTCAAAAAACAAAGTATCTTAAGTAATCTGGATGGAAGTGAAGCTAATGTGCTCAAGTAAAAGATAAAAGGACTTTAAGTGTTGACAAGCACTGAAAAAGTTTGAATAGTTTCCTAAATTGTCTGAACATTAAAATATGTAACATGATTTTAAAGTATGTTTGTGTACCTAAATTAATATAGATTTTAAGTAGACAATTGAATTTCATCTGCACCCGAGGAGTTACTTTTTCTTTGATCTTCGTTGGGAAAAATGGGGGATAAACTGCTTTATATATGAGATCACAATATATTTAGGCATATGATTTTTACAGTTTCTCTCCATGCCCTTGAAAGTACCAGGTTACCAATCCTTAGGACCTTCTGTACATAAAGATGATAGTATTGGTATCCCCACTTAAGAAACTGAGGACTCTAATTTCATACTAACATAATCAAGTAACAAAAAATTAGGCCGCAAATCAAAAGACTAAATGTGGACCTAGTTTTTCCATGGATGCTCTAACACCCTTAGTAAGTCACCAACCTGTACATCAGTTTCCTTAGCTATTGCATAGGGATGTAAATTATCTATTATTCTAATATCTCCCTCACCTGCCTTATTGAGATGGTAGGGAAAAAAAAAAAAAAAAGCATATTGAATACATAATTACTTTCCTCAAGAGACAGCTGGCCAGACAACCCAGGTCTGGATCCCTTCCCTTCAGTCTGGTAAGTGATTTGAAACTATGAACTACTTTAAGATTTGGTAACTTTAAGGAGGCCAATGAGCCCTGGTCGCTTACCTTAGAGACAAACTGTAAAATATAAAATACATTTCCACTATTTCAGTTTTTAAAAAATACTTACGCTTGGATGAGGCTTGACAGGTCAGTGAGGCCCCCAACTCCAGCAGCAGGTCCGCCAATGGCATTTGTCATCATTCCTGACATTCTAGAGTATGCAAGAGACATATCACTGGGACTGGCATATATTCATAATAAATAGGATAATTGGCCAAGGAAAAGTAAGTAAAATATACTCACATTATATAAGAAGTTAAGCCAAATGTGTGTGGCTTTAACTTAAAAATGACTGATATTTAGGGTAGTTTTATCATTTTTGAGCTAATGTGCTCAAATTAGAACCCTGGCAAGTAGAAGGGGGAAAATGTAGTAAGTTCCTTCTATATACTTACAGCTGTTGAACTTGAGGGTTCTGCATTAAACTTGCTGCCTGAAATTGAGAAATAGCACCTCCCATTAAAGGTAGTTAATATTCAGGGATTTTTAACAAAGATTTTTTTGAATAGAGGAATGAAAGCTAAACCATGTATATACTAACATTTTTGTGGAGTTTTAGTGTCCTATACAAAGTAAATGGAAATGTAAAAAGGAAGAGCTACTAGAAAAAGTGACAATAAAAAGACTTTGCAAGGATAAAGAGATTACAAAACACTATAAATTAAGGTTATTGACAGCAGTTTACTTACTACTACTGTTCAGATCAATTAAGCTACAAGGAAAAATAGAAACTTTATAGTTAAAGAATCTCCAACACTTGAGAGGGTCCACTCTACCAGAGTACTCTTAAGAGATGTGACTTTGCTCCGTGGGCCCAGTAGTTTCAATCCTTCCTGTACTTACGGTGGGGTAATTATATGCACACACACTTTTAAAACTTCTTGAAAGCATACCTTTTTTTTTTTTTTTTTTTGCCTCAAATTGGTACTGTCAATAATATCCCTATAAAATTTGAATTTAGTCTCAATCTTTGCAGAGAGTACTTAATTTTTATTTGCTGACCCTAAATGAGGTGTTGAGCAGAACCACTGCTTGCTTTTATTACCAGAAAGATAATTGTTTGACTTGCAAATAATTCAATAACTTTCCTCAAGTCTCAGTCCAGATTGGTGCCTCTAAGCCTACCCATGAGTACTATGGGAATTACATAGAAAAAGCAGGATTTATGAGCTGTAAACATAAAGCATTTCATTTCACAATCCCTTTAAACCTGTTCTATGAAAGTAGTTCTTCCCCTTCTCCCAGAATCTAGGACCTAGAAGTTTAGAACAGATTCTATGACTTTTCTGGTCACTTTTAAGTAAGCAGTCCTCCTGTCACTGTAAATTATAAAATGACCGCCAGTTCAGTAATTAATGACTCAGTGTAATAACCAAATACATAAAAGTTCATTTACAGGTAAAACGTTTCCTCTCCCCAGCATGGGCATGCTAGAGATTGGCCAGTTGCAAGTGGCTGCTCTTTTTCCAATAGTGCTTCTACTCTTCTTTCCTCAGCTTCGTGACCTAGAGTTCTGGCCCTCCGGGGTCAGGGTCACGTGGAGGGAAGAGAGGTAGAGGGAGCAGGAGAGTTCTTATTTGATGATTGGTACTATCTTACTGGTTTTGCATTGGTGCTCTTTGGGTTTGCAAGGTATTTAAAAGTACCCTGGTTCTCTCAGGGGGCACTTTCTGAGACATTTTCTTCAGGCACTTCTTTCATCCCCATCCCCCTGGGGATTTCTCATCTATTCTCTCAGAAGGGTAATTTACTCTCTGGATGAATGTTAGGACTTTCCCTTCAGTCTCTGGTTCTTAGCAGTCCTCCAGAGACTCTCTGTGTTGGGGTCTTGTCACCTTCCAGGAAGCCCTCCTGGGCACAGTTAAGACAAACTATCTCACCAGTGTGTGTGCTCACCTGGTCCACAGGAAACACACCTCTGCTCCACTGTTATCAACATAGTAACCACAGACACCAAACCACACAGCTAATTCTGCCACTGGCTTCTTTAACTGGCAAGTCAGATATCAGTTCACTGGCTTTCCTACTGAGGACCAGAGAGAAAGCTCTCTAAGTGGACCAAAAGAACCCTTTCTCAATGGGCTTGAGATGAGGGCAGGCCTCCCTACTTCCTTCAGACATGGAGCACTGAAACTCCAATAGCTCTCTCTAAAAATCCTTTTTTAATCTTTGTCAATCTGACCCTTTTTAAACCCTTTTTAAGAGGCACAAAACATGTTTTTAACCCCCATCTTTTGCAACTCCTACACGGTGGTCTCACACCTTATTTTGGTACATAGCAGCTTTGAACCTAAGCCAAATCTAAAACTAAAAGAATTCCATTTTCACAACCTTTTACAATACCATAACCTGAGATTTCTGGAAATGGGTAACCATGTTTAAAAATGTCACAAAACCTACCAAAAAAGACATGTATTTGCTAGCATGTAGGTAGGAAGACTGACTCAAATTTGATGAGGGGGAGAAAAAACCTACCAATTGTTCAAAAGACTTCTTTATTTCACTGGGAATGAGTCATCTGTGCAGTCTGTGCATTTCAGTTCAACTGAAGATTTAATGAATGCAAGACACATTTTTTGAAGGAAACAACGATGTATAAGAACTCATTCCTGCCTTCCAAGGGCATACCATGTGGTAGAATAGTTTTCGTCCAAAGTATACAGTGTTTACATGCCCAGGTAACATCCTAGGCCCACTAAATCAAAGTTACCACCTATTGGACCACAGCATGTGTCTTTTCAAAAGGCCCATAAGTTATTTTGTTGGTTTGAAGAATAGAGTACATATTTATGAAACATATTAAAAGCACAAAGAAACTCTTAAAATAGAAAACAAGACAGACAATGCTAAGGGGCCAGTTTAGGGAACCACTATGGCCAAATACTCAGACCTCAATTGTTAGATATCTTCCTAGGACCACTTTTATGTAAGAGAGTAGTTTTTAATCTTTCATATATTTGCAAGCCCCTGTGCCAATCTGATGAAAAATATGGTTCTCTCCTAGAAAAAATGCACATATACACAGCTATACAAATTTATATATATATGATTTTGGGAAGATCTATGGGCTTTCCCACAGTACACAGACAGGTTAAGAACCCTGCCATACCCTTACATCAACACTCTAATATGACCACCACCACAAAAGCTCTCTTATTTGTTTCTAAAAAGTTTTGGAACTACATAGCTCTATGAAAAATAGAACCAGTAGAGCAGAAAAGAAAATATACTCACCATACTAATGAAGGCTGGATTATTTATCAAGCTAGCCATGTCAAAGCTCAAGCCAGTTCCAGTCTATAAAACAATTGTATCTGAGAATCAGTCCAACTACTACAATTTCATTACAATAAATTGTGAGTGACAGAAAATATTTCACTCATTTGGCATTAACAACTTACAGGACTAGATACCTCTCTTAACTTCTGTTCTGCTATTTTCAGGTTGGATTTATAGGAATCATTTTCAGGATCAAGATCTAATGCCTTTTGATAACTTGTAACTGCTTCTTCAAATTTATTCATGGCAGTGAGGGCCAGCCTGAAAGGAATACAGAGTAGAAGATATGTGATTAAAGAACATCAGGACATCCAAAACATAGTCAAACATCTGTCTTGGCACTCAGTTCTAATCTGCATGGCATTTAATTTATTCCTTGTATTATGGTTCACAGGATTATCATTAAAATTCCCTCTAATTCCAAGATTTTGTAAGTCTGAACTCTCTCCATTTTACTTACTGACAACCTTGGCTGTCCTGTGAATCATGAGCTTAATGCTTAGAGATCAACCTTACCTACTCTTCCATTTTTTAAGCCTAATATGTGAAATAATTTGCTGTATGAACCCCTAGAGTGAGCTCCACAAAAATGTGAGCTGACTAACAAGCTGGTGGTTATCTAAATCCGTGATGCAGCCTGAGCAACGCAGCTGGACCCCGTCTCTACAAAAAATAGAGAAATAAGCTGGGCACGGTGGCGTGTGTCTATAGGACCAGCTACTCGGGAGGCTGAGCCAGGAGGATCGCTTGAGCCACTGCACCCAGCCTGAGACGCTATTTTAGATACCGAGGATTCTACAATGAAAAAGATAAAGTTCCCGACTTTAAGACAATTTCATTCTACCTGGGGGAGAAAAGCAACAAACATGCAAATTAAAAGGGCAATATTAAAGGGAATGAATAGGAAAGCTGTTCATAATTGGCCACACTGAAAAGACCTGAGTGATGTGAAGAAAGCAGCCATATGGAAATCAGGAGAGGAGCATTCTAATAGAAGCAGTGGTACACACAAAGGCTCTGAGGATGCAAGCTTGGTATGCTTAAAGTACACAACAAAGGCTGATGAGGAAAGACTGTAGAAAACAAAGTGTGGAGAGATGATGTCAGAAAACAATTAGGTACCAGATCATACAGGGACCATTGTTTGGAGTTTGGACTTTTTTCTGGCTATAATAAAGTAACATGATCTGCCTGGGTGTGGTTTATGCCAGGAATCCCAGCACTTTGGAAGGCCAAAGCAGGAGGATTACTTGAGACCAGGCGTTTGAGACCAGTCTGGGAAATATAGCAAGACCCCATCTCTACAAAAAATTTTAAAAATTAACCAGGCACAGTGGTACATGCCTATAGTCCCAACTACTAGGGAAACTGAAACAAGAAGATCACTTGAGCCCAGGAGTTTGAGGCTGCAGTGAGCTATGATGAGGCCACTGCACTCTAGCCTGAGTGACAATGAGACCTTGTCTCTTAAAAAAAAAAAGTAACACAATCTGATTTGTGCTTTAGAAAGATCACTCTGGCTTCTAGGCAGAGCATTGACATGGGTGGGGGGTGGAGTGGAGGCAGGGAGACCACTTAGGAAGCTAATGCCTAGGTAAGAGAAGTAGTTTGGACTAGGGCTACAAGTAAGATAGCAATCAACACTTGGATTCACAATGTACATGGAAACTAGAATTAATAGGACTTACTGATATAAGCACTTGAGTGCCTAGGTAAGAGAAGTAGTTTGGATGAGGGCTACAAGTAAGATAGCAATCAACATTTGGATTCATAATATACATGGAAACTAGAATTAATAGGACGTGCTGATATAAGCACTTGTGCCAGGTATAATGAGAATGAAAGATGACTCCCAGGCTTTTGACCTGAGTACTGGGTAGATGAATGACAGTATGATTTACTGAGATGGGAAAGATTTAAGAGGGAAATAGAGTTCTGTTCAAGACTTGTTAAGTTTAAAATGCCTGTTAAACATCCAAATATGGAGATGAGAAATAGTTAAATATATAAGTATGGATTCAAACATAAACTTAGGAGATCCAATAACAATTATAGTTGATTCTCAGTCATAGAAGTTATGTTCTATAAAGTCACCATGAACACTGAAACAGCAAATTATCCTAGGGGAAAATTATCCTAGGGGAAATACAGGGTTAGGTTCCTGTGAACCTCTGGTCACATTTTCATCAACCAATCAATACATAACCTTGTTTTATGTGTTTCTGTTTTAAGAAACCTTATTTAATATACATATTCTTTTTTTTTTTTTTGAGACAGAGTCTTGCTCTGTTGTCCAGGCTAGAGTACTGTGGTGTCAGCCTAGCTCACAGCAACCTCAATCTCCTGTTCTCAAGCAATAGTCCTGCCTCACCCTCTCCAGTAGCTGGGACTACAGGTGTGTGCCACCACATCCAGCTAATTTTTTTTTATTTTTTGTAGAGACGGGGTCTCATTCTTGCTCAGGCTGGTCTCTAACTTCTGAGCTCAAGTGATCCTCCTGCCTCAGCCTCCCAGAGTGCTAGAATTATAAGCGCAAGCCACCACACCCAGCCTAATGTACACTTTTGATTCATTAGCATTGAACTCATGCCAACAGCACTAACTCCAGTCTGAATGAAACTTATTTCACACATCTATTTTCTCCATAAGGCACATTACAGCCTTTTTGCACTTACGAACACTAGACAACATTTTAGCCTATATTTGGGGGCCACTGTAAACAGCAAAATCGCAAACAAAAGGCACAAAATACAAAAATGTAGCAATAAATAGACCTCCAACATGAGAGCCAAAACAAAAAGGCAGAGCATTGCCTAATTCAACCTCAGCTGAGATCTTGCACATCAGGAGACTCAAATTTTTCACTGTTTGTGCAAGCCCATGAATGCTGAGGTCTGATGGCAGGAGAAGATGGATGCCCCAACTTAAGCGGAGAGAGTGAATTCACCCTTCCTCCACCTATTTGTTCTATTTGGGCCCTCAAAGGATCAGATGGTGCCCACCCACATCGGTGAGCGTGATCCTCTTTACTCAGTCTGCAGATTCAAAAGCTAATCGCTCCTAGAAACACCCTCACGGACACACCAAGAAATAATGTTTTGTCAACTATCTGGGCATCCTGTAACCCAGTCAGGTTGAGAAAATTAGCCACCACAGTGACACAGACAAAAGCCTGATTGGAGTGAGCTGAAGAGAGAATGAGAGGATGGAGTCAAGATGGCAAGGGAAGACAACCATGAGGGGCTTTGCAGAGGAAGAACTGTGAAATGAGATGGGAGCTAGAGGGAAACTCTGGGTAAAAGGATGGTTCCAATGAATGATTTTTTTATGACCTTTCGCATGCTAGTCATTATCATCTATTAGAGATGGAAAAACTAAGATATGGAAGATAAAGGGGATAATAACAATTGTAGAGTCCTGGAGGAAAAAAGGCATTCTGTGTAGATACAAATGCAGGTAGATTGGTAGATCTGGAAGTAGGAAGATGAGTTACTTTTCTTCAAAATGCATCTGTTTTCTCAATTAAGTGTAAGGCAAAGTCATCATCTGAGTTGTTAGGGGAGGAACAGAATGTGGAGAAGGTAGTGAAATTCTGAAGGGAGAGGAGGAGGTATGAAACAGTCACATCAGAGAGTGGAAAGGTGAATGTAAAAGGAAGTGTAGTAGAATTGTCTGCCAACATTGAGTGCTCGTCTGAGGTTTGTGGTCATGGACATGAAATGAATCTCCTAAGAGGGTTGTATGATTTTCTCCAACAACCAAATCAGTCATCAAACAACTAATCATCTCACTCCCAAATCACAGAAATTGCAGTCGTTTCCTCTCTTACGTTTTATTTATCTTTTTATTAGTTCAGAGGGTACAATATTAGGCAGGAAATTCAAAACCAAACCATTAAGAACAGTATATTCAATACTACCTTGTACGACTTTGAACATTCTCCCAGAACTTACCCCATTCTCCCATACGCCTTGCTGTACTTTGAATCAATTGCTATTGCTTTTTCACAATCCTTTATCGCATCTGTATAGTGACCTAATTTGCTTTGAGCAGCAGCCCTAAGAGAAAGAAGAGATTTTTATTATAAGCAGCTTTCGAGGCATGAATTTACATTTTCAGGTACTAATGAAATTACATTTCCTTGTCCCAACTTGTAGATCATTCCCAGTAAAGTTCTAAGCAAACTAAGATAATTATATAATCAAATGGAAAAAAAAAAGCTTAGAAACTTCTGTTCAGACAAAAAAAATATGCAGGCTGTCTTTCACTATTTGCTTTGCTATAGAAAAGACAAATATGCAAGTCATACAACTAATCTACCTCCATACTGCCTTTCTAATTTGCCCAAACTGAAAATGGAAAACAATAGGACATCTGAGGTTCCACGGAGGCACACAGAGTAAGTGACTGCTGTGAGTGACTACACAGAGTGCTGTGCTGTTAACTAACCACTTTCACAGAAGGGTTAACGTGCCAGCAATGTTCCAGTCCTCTGGCACTTTCTCCCATTCATTCATTTCTGAGGCGGACTAAACTTTACTTCTTTCAGTCTTCCAGAAGTCCTCGGAATCTTGCTCCTCAGCAAAAGGTCGAAAAAGCCAACTTTGGAAAAAGAACATTTGCACAGACTGAAATCTCTGTAACTGTGACCTCTCCTCAATAAGGCTTCCATTATTAGGAGTAAGAAGAATTAACTCAGAGGAGAAACTGGAAAGGAGAAAAGCAGCTCCAAGGTCGATGCTCAGAAGACAGTGTGGGTGCCAGCAATCAGGAAACAATAGATGGCTCTTGGATCAGGACTGAGGGCTCATGTCTCGCAACTACAAAGTAGAATGCTTGTTGCATGCAGCCCCTGTGCCTCAAATGCTGCAACTCCAAGACCGGGCACCCTCTCTAATAATAAAGGTAAGGAAGCACTCTCTGAAAAATATTGCTTGTGAGCCCAGAAATTGACTTAGGCTCCTTCATGTTCTTAAGTCTATAGACAAAAGTCCCACGCTACCCGAAACTCTCTGACCCCTTGGTCCTCTCCCGCTGCAATATGACAAGCACTGCTCTTGCTACCTTTATTCTTCTCTCTTTATCCACATTTGTTGTTTTAATTGTCCTAAAAAAC
This sequence comes from Propithecus coquereli, assembly GCF_000956105.1. Lineage (NCBI taxonomy): Eukaryota > Metazoa > Chordata > Mammalia > Primates > Indriidae > Propithecus > Propithecus coquereli. Next base: position 14,607,041 of record NW_012155284.1, on the reverse strand, counting down.
TTTTTGTTTAAACACCTAGTGAATCATCTCTCTTCCTTGAAATTAATCAATGGTCATTTCTTCCAGGAACCTAGCTGGACTCTAACAGGCACACATGGAAACAATAAGACTGATTAAAACACCATCTATCTTCCAGTACCAGTGAGGGTCCTCACTGATGCTCTGCATTCCCTAAGTATCTTCCAATCTCCTTCTGTCCATTGAACTATAGATGAGAATTATCTAATACTAATTTCTATGTCATATCAAGTTTACTAGTGTACTCCACAAATACTGAATGTGCATAATAATAGATCAATTATTTGTTAAGGGAGGAACAGAACGTGTTATGTAAAACCAATCCTGGACAGAGCTAAAAGTAATACTGCCAATTCTGGAAGTTGAACCTGGGAATACAAACCTAGCTCACTGCTACCTCAAACTCCTGGGCTCAAGTGATCCTCCTGCCTCAGCCTCCCAAGTATCTGGGATTACAGGTGTGTATCACCATGCCCGGCTAATTAAAAAAAATTTTTTTGTGTGTAGAGACAGGGTCCCACTATTACCCAGGCTGGTCTCCAACTCCTGGCCTCAAGCAATCCTCCCACCTTGGCCTTCCAAAGTGTTAGGATTACAGGCATGAACCACTGCACCCAGCCTGAGACAGATTTTTTTTTAATGATTTTATTACATATTATAAGCATAGACACCGGCAGGGTCAGGGGCTTGTCCACAAAGTGAGGATGAAATCTATACTAAGACTAGATCTTATCTCTAATTCATTAGGCAAGGCAATCCTATATCCTCATTCTTTCAGGCCTAGAATCTGATCTATCATTGATATCTCATTTCTGTAAATTTGCCAAAGGTGATTTTATAGAACAGCAAATCCCCCAATCTCACTGCTTTTCTGCCGAGGGCCTTTTTTTCTAATCACTTTATGCACATGTCTCCATGCACAGAATCATGTATGAAGGGTAAAAGGGTTATTAATGGAAGGATAGAAGGAGGGAAGTTCTGAAAAAGGGGAGAAAGAACTGTGGTTTACAAAAACAGAAACATCTATACCTAAACATTTGCTAAATGCCTTTAGGAAACTGCAAGGTAATACTTGTCTTTAGAAACCTGAATTGTGATTTTTAAAATATAATCAGAAAATGAATCCCCTATACATAATACATAGGACTTAGCATACTCTGAGCATCTTAAATGTTATATAGCAAAAGTTTTCAATAATACCACATGGATTGTATTTTATGTTGTTAACATATGGCTACATTCATGATATAATGTTAACTGCATATTTTTAATTGCATTTCTTTGTTTAATTAAATTTTATCTTTAATAAATGTATACTCATACCTTCCCAATACACTAATTCTCATTCTACAGGTACACATAACATTACCATATATTAAGATTATCTAGCAATTTTAAGGTGAAAAATAAAAACTTACCTGTGTGTCTAAATCTGGCTGTAAATTAAGGATGGCAACTGTTCCATCTACTTTGTACAGAGCAATTAAGGACCATTTATCTGACCTGTTAACCTTTGCTAAATTACCTCTAGCACAAAATTCTCCTAAAATGACTGAGAACAATGCCAAACAAGTATAATTATTGTTCACACACAAGTCCTTCAATTGAAAGTTTCCATGATGTCTCCTGCCCTCCATCCCACTACCACTCCATTCATTCTTCTCCAGATTAAATATTTCTACTTATTCATTCAACTTATACACCTACTGAGGTCCAGCTTATGCACAAACACTTTTCCAAGAATATGGATACAGCAATAAGCAAAGTAATACTGCTGTCCTCAACAGTGCTTAGATTCTAGTGAGGGCAGGCAGGGCCTGACAGACTACAAAGAAAAGATGCTTTGAGTCTAGCTTTCAACCTTTCTTCATACAGCACGACAGAGACACTTCTCAGATTAATTATAAAAATTTTGTTTACTAAAAGATAAACATAGTTCTTTGCTTCAGTTAAAAAAACTTAAATTTGATAGTGTAGCATTCAAACAAACCTGTTTTAGCAGTTTATATGAAAAAGAGGTATGGGTTTTGTTTACTTAATACTCAACATGAAGTAACAGCATGACAAGAATAAGATATGGAATGTACAACTTCCAAATAATTAGAAATAAAAAAAAATGAAGCAAAGAAAATTCAACCAGTCCAATAAAAGTGAGAAAAGGGCAGGAGAAGCCAAGAAAAAGGATGCTTAAAAAAAATAAGATAGTAGAAAACAATTCAAACTTATCAGCAACCACAAAGTTGCCCATATAAAACTGAGATTGTCTTGAATGTCATGCTGTACTATAGAAAAACAAGAAACAAAAAAACAAAACTAAGGTTCTCAACTTGGATACAAAAGATATCACCTAAAACATAATCACACACAAGTTGAAGTTAAAGAAAGAAAGACAATCAGACAAACTGAAAACCAAGCAAAAGCAAGCTGGTGATGAAACATTAATATCAGCCATAAGGCAAAGAACATTAAGGATAGAAAGAGCCATTATTTATTAATCATCCTTTGTGATTTCATTTTACATGGCTCAGAAGTGAAACCTACAGTAAGTCTCATTCTCATCCTATGGGGGTGGGTGGGAATGGGGTAAATGGGGTAGAAATGGGAAAGAGACTTCAAAAAGGATGAAAAGCAAACCACCTTCAAACTGGGTAAAACAGAAACAAAAGATCCTAACTGTATAGCAAGAAGCAAGAATTCAAGTAACTTTCAAACGCAGTATTCTGAATATATATCCTTAGTGAGATGTATTCTAAAAGAAAAGAAAAACTGCAAAGAAATCCTGCAGTTTACTTAGTAGGCTTGTTAGAGGTGTAATGTTGGTGCTGTGATTCCAACTGAAGGAGAGAGCAAATGTGTAAATATACTGGTGTTACTGGAAAGCAGGGTTTTTTTCAAGTCCGGCCACTTGGTGGACTGTTGTCCTGGTTCTTTGGCTCCTTCCTTAGAAAATTCACAAGCAGGGCCAGTGAGACAGAGTGACCACAGACAGGAAGGAATTCCACACAAACAGCTTTTATGGTAGAAAAGAAGGGAACTATACAAAGCAAGAATACGTTGCAGAGAGGAACAGTCAGTCTCCAAGAGTGGAGAAAGCCGTTGAGGACTCCCAGGTGGCTTCCTTTTATTGGCCTCGTCCAGGGAAGGGCTTGCAGGAGGTGTGGGATGTTACCAGGTGACTGATATACATGACTGACAGGTGTTCTTATAACAAAGCTGCAGCTCCACAGCTGTGTCTGCCTCAAACCCTCAAGTTCCTGCTCTTTGCGGTTGTTGGCTGTGTTTTCCCACAGTCCCTTCCCCCCTTCTCTGCCCCTATGAACCACCCTCCTGGCCTGTATCTGCCACCTGCAGATTTGGTCCCTGCCTAACAGTTTTCACTCTGGGAGAAGGAAAATACAAATATAAAATGGGGGAAGGTGAGGGAGAACTCTGTGACACTGGAATGTGAATTGAAGGTCTCTGTATAAATTGATGACTTTTCAAAAAGTATATTTCCTAGCTCTGTCCACTGACAGGACCTAGAAGCAGTAACACTTGAGTAGCAACAACCAAGTCTTGAAACCAGGTCTTGGTTTGCAAATACCATCCACTAAAAGGAACAGAAACTCCATGGAGAAATAGGTGAGTTCAGGTCTAAGGCAGGGAAAGTACAAGGCAAATCTGGAATACCTTGTTGTCTCAGAAAGCAAGAAAGCATATTTTTAAAATGAAGTTACATAAAAGGATAGGCAGCCAGTTTGAAGGAGCTCCACTAGCCAAATGTGAGATAATTTAAGTGCCAAAAATAAAAATTATGGTAATTGATTATAACACACTGAACAGTGAATATAAAAAAAATCATGAGTCCAAATGAATACTCAAATTATACTCAAAAAAAGTTGCAAGGGGAGGAAGGAGAAATCAGAAAAGGAGAAAAGGGAGGAAAGCTACTCTTTATAGAAATATGAGAGGAGATATATACAGAGGGAATGATAAAATTAGAAAAATCACCCTTTGCAATTATCAATGTTTTGGGGAAAGATCATGAACAGACAATAAACATTTCAGAAAACATTGTACGGGAACAATCTTTTATTCACATGATCTGACCCCACAGATTACATATTAATTACCAAAGGAATAATAGATCTGATGGTCACCACCTTAAGATATCAAACTGAGAATAACCATTAATGGGACAGTTTGAAAACACGTGCTTCCTAATATAATGCACTA
>NW_012155284.1:14597446-14598873 GCF_000956105.1 Propithecus coquereli | reverse complement strand
ACTTTCCATTCATCCAGCAAAAACTGGCTAAACTCCTTGAGGAACAGTGTTAGGTGTTATAAGAGATACAAGTAGATATAAGCCCCAATCACTGCCCTTCACCTGAAGAAATAAAACAAATATTCAGGCTGGGCATGGTCAAAAAATTCACATAAGGCAGAACATATGATAAGTATATGATAAAACATGATAAACCTACATAAATGTTATACATTGTGGTAAGTGTTAGAAGTATAGAAATAAAAAACAAAAATACATAATAGATTTTCAAGGAAGGACTCAGGTTTTCCTTGTATCTAAGCTGAGCCTCAAGCATCAACAGGATCCTTAAAAACCAAAATAGAAGATAATTACTAGAAAAGAAAGACTCATGCTTAAGAAATGTGCCAACTGATCGTTTTCTAAGAAATAGAAAAAGGTTACTTCTATAAAAAGTAAACTTTATTTCATCCTACTGAGTTTAGTATGTGAAAAATATTTTGATTAGTAATAAAACTGTGAAAATGAATATTAAAAGGAAGATTTAGATTTAGATCTGCTATTCTGAGCCTCTAATTCTTAGCAACCAGTTGGCTAAGAAAAACAGCAAGGGGTAGTTGGCAAGACTACAGGCTATTGAGATATTTAAAGCTACTTGAGTTTCAAAAAACCCAAAATGATCCTAAAGCTTTATTCAGTATTTGTATTAAATACACAAATAAAGTTTTCCAGTTATTTAATGTTAAATAGCATGCTCTATTACTGAATTTTTCAGGGAAAAAGATACTATTTAACACATTGACTGCCACACTAGAAAAAAATTTTTTCCTTGGGGCCACGGTGTTTTATTACGAAAATAGAATAAAAACTTTGAAAACAAAACAATCCTCTCTAATTTAATGAAAAATCTGTTATTTTTTATTGTTTTCTGTGCGTGAGTTAAATGCAACTTGAAAAACAGTTCACACAGCTCCCAAGGTAGAAATGTGCAAGTTACATATGCTTCACAAGGCCCCAGGCTCAAAACTAGCATCAATTAAACACAACTCACATGGCAGTTCATGTGCTAAATGCAAAATAGAAGCATAATTATTGATTTCAGTTTAACAATAAACAAAAAGCAAGCATAGCTATTGCCAAGAATCTCCTCTACTACAGCACTAGTGAATAGACTATTCGTGAACCCCTAATCTCATTAAAAATAAACTGTTTAGGCTCGCATGTTCCATATTCATACTTAAAAGTACAAGGTTTACTGTGCTCAACAAATAAACAATTTTCTGGTAACGTTTATTTCTGGTTATAACATTTCATGACACTCAAGTGTATTTATTTCAAGATTTCATACACTAAATTAAAATATTATGTATAGTCATCTAATGATAAAGAATAAAACTCCAACATTAAACCACAGCTTGGGGAATTCATTCTCCATAAATTATTTGGAT
>NW_012155284.1:14595471-14597396 GCF_000956105.1 Propithecus coquereli | reverse complement strand
ACACACACACACACACTCTCAACACACCCCAATAGAGACAAAGGGAGAGAAAGGAAGTAAATGTGGCAAAATGTTAACTTGTATGGATTCTAGGGTAAATGTAGATGGATGTTCATTGCACTACTCTCTCAATAAGTTTAAATAGACTTTAAATAGGTTTAAATTTGTTTTTTAAAAAAATACACATTTACACACACATGCTGCCATGTGATTGTTTCATCATCAGAAGTCTTCAGGTAGAGACAGTTTTCCTTCTAAATTTCACTGAATCAATTCAACTCAAACTTTTGTTGAACAACTATAATATGCTAGACCCTGAACTCAAAAGCACTATACAGAGATGAAGAGGCTATCTCCCTGCCCTCCAATCTTTTATAGTCTAACAGGGAAACAAACAAATAAATAAATATATAGTACGGTAAGTGCAAAAATGGAAATATCAAAGGAAGAGGCAGCCCAGAGAAAGGTGTGGTTAACCGTATGCAAATGTAGCTATCTAAGAGAATTTTCTGTTATAGAAAAGTTCTTTATCTGTGCTATCCAATATCCACATGTTGACTAATGAGCACTTAAATATGCTAATGGAATTGCACAACTGAATTTTTAATTTTATTACATTTTCATTAATTTACATTTAAATAGCCACATGTGGCTAGGAGGTAGGGTATTAGATAGCATTGTTCCATAGGTCAGGAGCTTGGAAACAAAAGAAATTAAGAAAGCCTTCCTCAAAATAGCAATATCTAATAAGGTTTTGAAGGATGACTAGTAGTTGACCAATTAGACAAGCTGGGAAATATTGTAGGCAGAGGGGAGTACAGGCAAAGCATGGAGAGATGTCCCAATGTGGTATTTTAAAGAAATCAGTAAGTTTCACATTACCTGTGCACAGATAGTAGAGAGAAGAGGAATGGGGTAGGAAGAAAAGTGAAGATAATAAAATTAAGAGAAAAGAAAGAGCCTGGATTATAAAAGATTTTATCTATCATGCCGAGAGGCTTAAATGTGTCCCTGTAAGTATTTGGAACTAGTGAACAGAAAGCAAGAGTTAGATGATCAATTTCACATTTTAGAAAGAGCCTTTTGGCAGAAGACAGGAATGGGGAGTGCAAGTAGAAATGGAAGGCCACTTTAAGTCCCTATTGCACTAGTTTAGCAAAAGTTATGAACCCTGGACTAAGGGAGTAGGGAATAAATTAGCTATTTGAGAGTTATATGGAAAAGGGAAGCACAGAGAAAGACACACTGGTCTAAGGCTCCAGATACTGGCAATAAGATAAGGAATGAAGCAGGGAGGATCAGATTCAGAAAGAAGAGTGGGTGTAAGAAAAGAGGACGACTGTGTTTCAATCTTAACAGCTTCAGATCACAAACTGCAAGCTAGGGTGAAAGCAGATTTGTGCAGCTCACAAAAGGAAGAGGAGAGGCGTCTGAGCCTTGGAGGCCAGAAAACGAAAGAGAAGCCAGGCTATATTTGAATCTTCTGTGAGATGAAGCCAAACATGCCAAGATCTGAACTGAATAACAACGTGGTCTGCGCTCTCTGCCTCTGCTGTCTGGTTATCAGGGCATAACTAACGAAATTTCAGTAGAACAATACAGTCAGAGTCACCATGTTTTCAGACACCCTCACTTTCTTTACCTTATTAAAACAAAAGTATGAATATAATTTATGTTCTATTTTTATAGAAAATAAAACAGAAAAAATCGAGCTACCTTGTATTTCTCATATCACGCATAAATAAATTATAGCAAAAACCTATTCCTACAACTAAAAGAGTCTTACATTGTTTTAGAAAGAAACAACCATAAGATTTCTAGAAGAAAATGTTGGAAAAACTCTTATAGACATTGGCCTAGGCAAAGAATTTATGAAGAAGACCCTAAAAACAATCACAGGAACAACAAAAATAAATAAATGGAAC
>NW_012155284.1:14581731-14583447 GCF_000956105.1 Propithecus coquereli | reverse complement strand
AATTAATAATTTCAGTACTTAGTACTAATAAAGGGTGTGGCCAAAACAGATACAATCCTAGGGGGAAGGAATTAATTTTCAAAATATTTTCAAAGAAGTTAGGACAATTTTGCAATTTGCATCAATGGTATTTTAAATGTTTATACTTTTAGCACATTTCCAGGGATAAATCCAAAGTCCAGAAAATCTGAAGCATGAAAAAAATTTTAGAAACCAGATTTCATTGCAGCTTTATAATATTGAAAAAAAATTGAAACAACCTTAATGTCCACCAGTAGGTCAATAGAGCTATTATTCCAAATATTTAAGAACTGTAAACCTGCCACAACCATGCTAGTTTACCTGTTGCAATAGTAAACCGCATTATTGGGATCCAACTCTATCGCCTGTGTGTAACAATCCACTGCAGCAGCATAATTTTCTTCTTTCATGTGGTTATTACCTAAAATGAAGTAACCAATGTAGACCATAAGTACAATATATAGAAAAAATACAAAGTCTAACATAAACTTTAATCGTAGAAACTACAATAATATGAAGGTTGGCCTCATGATTTTTCAGTCACACTGGAGATAAATTTTATTTTGTACTAGAGAGTCGATATTCTTTAGCTCACAGTGTGTTTGAATCATTTTAACAATCCCGAGTCTTAACAAATTAATGTTTGTATACCTTACAAAATCCAGTCTTAAGTGAGTAAATGCAACAGTTATCACTATCTCATGGCAAAAGTGAATCTCTTCTCACCTTCCTTATCTTCATCTCTCTCCTCCCTTTTAGAGCTGCCCCAGCCTGTTCCAGATGCAACACCCTCCCTAATCACCATCTCAATCTGGACCTGGTCTTCCACTCCTTCCCTGTCAAAACACACATCTGCTAAATAATCAAGCTCTCAGAACTCTGCCATGGGTAAGCTGGTAAAACTAATCATGATAACATATTATTGGCAGATAATATTTTTATGTGTTATCCCTTCCAGGGATAGATTCTTTTTAAAAGGGGATTTGGGGGAGATTAATTTCTAGAAAGACAGGATTTCAGATAGCATGGCTAGTCTACAAAGTACTAATTTTCAGGAAGGACATCCGCAGATACATCTGGCAATAATTTAGCTAGGTAAAACAACTGGTCAGCAAAATAAGGGATTTTCTGTGGCTATCTTTTGTATTCCATTAAATGAAAAAAAAAAGCGTCCTGTGCACTTATAAGAACATTCAAAACTGAAAATATTAGAACAATTGAGATTAGGAGGAAGGATTCACATCTCAAAGACCTCTATAATTCCTTCCAGCTTTCTCTAAACCAGAAGCTCTCCTATTGGCCTTGTTCTTAGTAGATCATTAGCTACATAATGGGAGGAAAGGAGTGTAAATTTGTAGGGAACAAAAACAGGAAGATTAAAAGAAAGGGAGGTAGATAAAAGCATCTAAAATCATACAAAAATTACTGCAAATTGGGAATCAGAAACGAATATAAACAGTAACTGCCAATGGGTCCATGGTTTCTTTTGGGGTCTATAAAATATTTCATAATTGATTATGGTGATGACTTCACAACTCGATGAATATACTAGAAACAATGAATTGCACACTTTAAAGGAGTAAATTGGGCCAGGGGTGTTGGCTCACGCCTGCAATCCTAGCACTCTGGGAGGCCTAGGCTGGCGAATCATTTGAGCTCAGGAGTTTGAGACCAGCCTGAGCAAGAGTGAGACCC
>NW_012155284.1:14579318-14581681 GCF_000956105.1 Propithecus coquereli | reverse complement strand
GATTAATTCAGAGCAAGTCCTATCAGACTAACTACTAACATCATTTCTTTTTTAACAAGGTTACTACTAGATTGGTAAATCAGTGAAAGAAAATTGACAACATATTTGGACCCTGTAAATGCGGATCTCTCTCCATATTCTGATCAAGGCAAAAAACCAGGCTGCATAAAGAATAACGACAATAGCTATTACTTGTTGTGTGCAACACTCTTTACTAGACACTTTCCTAGCACTTTATACTTATTAACCATTTGATCTCCACAACAACCCTATGAGGTAAATACTACTATTATCCCAGATAGGGAAACTAAGGCATAGATACATTAGGTAATTTGCTCAAGGTCACATAGGTAAGTGGCACAGCCAGAAATTAGAAGCCAAACAATCTGGGTTCAGAACTCCTGTTCTTAACCACTTACTTACAATAAATAGCTCCATTAGTTGACCTGGAACTGACATAATGTAAGATATGGTACATCTCAAGTTTGTGGATGACATGAAAACAGGATGTTCATGTTACTTTACTTGTCCAAACACATTACTTTACTTGTCCAAAAAGATTAAGGGGTAGATAAATCAGAGAACGTAACAATATAAAATTCTATAGGAGTAAAATATAAGATCCTATATTTGAGTCCAAACCACCAACTCTACCTCCAGTGATAATACTAATACATAGCAGTAGTTGGTAAGAATTTGTCAAATGAATATATGATTGAAGGATAGGATAGAGAGAATGTATGAAAAAAGAAGGATTTAATATACCAAAAGAAAAATATGAATTTAACAAATAATGCTAGAATATGCTGATATATAATTATGTTATATAGAAGTAGATTAAATGAGAGTCCTAAAAGACTATTTATTGGTCTGGTTAGAAAAACGCCAGGTATACTGTGTTAACTTCTGGGAATACACTTTAACAGATACAGGTAAACTGGAATAAGTATTGAATGAAGGTACAGGACCTAAAGCTCTACTACCTGAGGTATAATGGAGGAAACTTCAAACATTTAAAGTGGAGAAAAGAACTCAAGTGAATACAGTAACAAACTTCAAAATGAAAGGTACTGTCATGAAAAAGAAGCATCATATTTACCCTTAAGAATTAAATAAAGCCAACTGATAGAAACTACAGAAGCTACAGGAAAACAAATTCAGTGTCAATATAAGGAAGACTTTCCCAACAGTCAGAAATAACTAACAAAAAAAAAACAAAACAAAACTAGGAGAAGAGGGTGCTATGTCAGAAGGGTACGACTACCCTAAATATGATAAAATAACTCAATGAAAGATTGGGCCAAATTAACTCAAAGATCTCCTTCACATCTATGAACTTACTATAAAATAAAAGGTAATTTTTATAAGGCTGTCTTAAGGAGTTTCCAATGGGTTAAAATAGTCATATCAGTTGCTAAAATACATATGCAATGATAAAATTTAAATGTAAAGGAAAAATAAGAAAATAGAAGTTATTTGTCAAGTCTGTAAATGAAGAGAGCTTTAAGCCTAAAAGCACTGGAATAAAATTCAAAGGAAAAGAACAAATTTGACTACATAAATATTTAAAACTTTTACATATGAAAAACATTAAAAGGCAAATAAGGTTGGGCACATGGCTCACGCCTGTAATCCTATCACTCTGGGAGGCCAAGGAGGGTGGACTGCTTGAGCTCAGGAGTTCAAGACCAGCCTGAGTAAGAGGGAGACCCCATCTCCTAAAAATAGAAAAAATTAGCCAGACATGGTGGCATAGGCCTGTAGTCCCAGCTATTTGGGAGGCTGAGGCAGGAGGATCGCTTGAGCCCAGGAGTTTGAAGTTGCAGTGAGCTATGATGACACCACTGCACTCTACCTGGGGTAACACCATAGCAAGACTCTTTCTTGAAAAAATAAAAAGAAAAAGGCAAGTAAGCTGTGCATATAGGATAAAGGGATTGTATCTTTAATATAGGGCTATGTTGTCCAATATAGTAGCCATAGCCAGATGTGGCTATTTAAATTAATTTAAACATTAAAAATTTAGTTCCTCAATTCCACTAGCCACATTTCAAGTGCTGAATAGCCAATGTGGCTAGTAGCTACTGTGTTTGCACAGTTATAGAAGATTTCCATCATTGTAAAGGTTCTATTGGAACTTGAATATTTAAAACAGAATAATTTGGTGCAGGGAATTTATTACATTAGGTGATAAAAGAGCTGAGAGGTCAAACAGAGGGTTGTACAGAAATCTAGAGATTCACAACAAGGAGCCATTACTATCCCTAAGACAGAAGGACAAAGCACAGAGTCCAAAACCCAAGGTCACCTGGCAAAAGCTAGGACCATAGCAGGTGTCTAGAGTGGGAGTGGGAAGACAAGGA
>NW_012155284.1:14578427-14578984 GCF_000956105.1 Propithecus coquereli | reverse complement strand
AACTAAGTTCAAATTCCATGAACTGACTATATGCTGTTCATAGAGGGGGAAAACAAAATGCAAATAATGAAGTCTCTGTTCCAATCCTTCTCAGAGCAAAGACGGCTACATGCTGTCATTAGCATTCCTGGTTACAATGGCCTGATGCTTCTTGATTTTGCCTTCTAAACTATGCTCTCCAACCTAAAATGTCATCCCTCCTCCCCTGCCTATCCAAGTTCTACTGGTCTTTCCAATTCAACTCCAACTCAAATCCAACTTCAACTCAAGTTCTCCATCATGTGAGAGGCTTTCCAGACAAACTCCCTCCATCATACTCTCTCTCTCTCTCCTATCTTTTATTTCAGTTACTGCCTTAAGTCATTCAACCATCCATCCACTCCTGAAGCATGAGCCTACTATGGGTAAGGTAATGTACTCAGCACTGAAGTTGTGGAAAACTTCACATAGAAGACATAGAAAACTGCTATTCATTTCATATTATAAATGAGTGGAAATGTTTTAGACCTATACTCAATCATTTGTTGTTTTGTGTATACAAGTGTTAATGTGAATGG
>NW_012155284.1:14560778-14563342 GCF_000956105.1 Propithecus coquereli | reverse complement strand
CATGCAGGGGAATAAACGTGAGGGACAAAAATAAATGTTAGTAGAGAATATATTGCCTCACTGAAGATTTCATACATTACAAAAATCAGGGCAGGGAAAAAAATCAGAATAAGCTGTTTCAGTTAGAAACTAATATATGAAAAATGCATTTGTATCTGGATTGTTTAAATTCGAATTATTTGAGGACTATTGTAACTCAAATGACAATGAAGATCTGGTTGTTGCTTTATTTTACATGTAATTTATGAAAGTCACACTATGCTAAGGTTTTAAAGTGGTATCATTTCTTAGAGGAAATAAAACATTGAAAACTGAGACCAGTCTATTTGTTAGAAATACAGCACTTTATAAGGCAATCCTAAGAAGACAATCACACAGTTATTGAAAAGAAATACAGACAAAGATAGTTAAGTCAGTGTTACTTAGGATTACAAAATTATCTGCCTAGGTAAGTAAGTCATGCCCAATCAGTACCATGTAACACTATGCAGCCATTAAAAACAGCGATATAGGGGTATATTTATAGATTTAAAGAAATGACCAAGCACAAGGAATAGGAAAAGCATACTCTTTTCAATATCTACCTTTTAAGATACCAAGTGATTTAAAAAAAAAAAATACAATTGTCATCTTCAGGGTATGAACTAAAGAAAAGGCCAGAAAATGGTTCTGTGCATAGCTTCTGAACACAGAATATTCCCCAGTAACTCTCTGCGTATATATAGGACAGGGAATTTACTGGCTCTCATTCACGGCTAAAGATAATGACTGTGTCCAACAGCTTTGTAGTACACATCTTATGGCTCTGACCTGGCTGTCCTCTATAGCTTAACATAATTGACATGATAGAAAAATCGAACACAGATCCTCAACTGTGACTTCTTTATTAAAACCAAGAATGCTTCAATAGCCAGCTATTATAAAATGTAGTAATACAGTAAGCAAATGTGCCAGTTAAACAAGTGCCATATGCATACATTAACAAATTTCAAAGAACTAAAAACCATTAAATATATGAAAGCTAAAATAATACTGAAAATTATTTTTCTCACTTTGATTAAGCATAAAAAAGAACTTGGGATCTTAGAGTACAATTAGCAAATTCAGTTGCAAGTAATTAGCCATGAAATTATTTGTTCTGCAAATTTTATTCACAACAGATCTGCTTCTCCTGAAGCAAGCCATACCCATGCTGTCCACAAGCCATTTTGTATCTCCAGGTTTCTTACCCACCACATTCATTCTGTTTCATAAAAGCCATGTGGACTTATGATATTTCAGTCTTGGTGGTATAAACCAGAATCATATCAATTGACAGTTACTTTCTCCAGAGTTTCAGAGAGCTTTACTAAATAAATAATTTTTGTATGAAATATTCACCTTCATCTTTTAATTGGTCAGCTTTTCCCACATCTTCAGGCACTGAGTTTGAGAGGGGCAGAACATCATTCTGAAATTAAATAAAAATCAATGTACTTCCCTTTAGCTACATAAAGAGTGATCCTAGAGTATTATAAAGGAATAATAAATTACCCACATTTTAAATCATCTGTAATTCCATGTCATGAAATCTAACATATAAATAACAGAGTTAACAAGAAATAGGAGAAAAGTCCTCTTACATACTTACATTAGAAATATGAATATGTGAAATTTTTCTAGAGTATACTAGGCAGCTATGAATCAATTTTTTTAAATTGCTTTCCCCATACTCAGCAACCCCACTTTGTAAACAAAAAATGGAATCAGTATATAAAGAATATGAATAGAAATATGATCAAGGGATCGTATATAATAGTGAAAATTTGGAAACAAAATTTGGTAACAAAATGTTACTATCCTATCTAAGAGATACCCTAACTCAAAAATGACAGTTTACTAAAAAAGCATTTATAATATGATCATATTATTTCAGTATGTTCATACAAACATACACACACAGATTAAATAACAAAGACTGGAAAGATGTATACCAGAAGTAAAATTTTCATTCTCTTCTTTCTATCTTCCCATATTGTCCAAATTTTTTAAAACAATGAGCATATGTTAATTTCATTATAAGATTAAAAAACACTATAAAAACTAAAATTCCTGTTTTTAGTACCTACTATCATCCTCAAACCTCTTTTGCATTAATAAGGTTCAAACCAAAGGTGCTTATGAAAACTGCATTGAAAATTCAGAAATATCTTGAGTGGCACTGGGAACAGAATACATTTTTTTCATTTTTGAAAGACCTTTTTAAAATTGCATTGCCTTTAAATTTGACTCTGAAGTTCATAAATAAGTCTATTATTTTCAAAAAAGCATAATTTGTACGTATTGTGCCTATGTACTATATTTAAAATAATCCACCATTGCCTTTTTTTTTCTTTTAGAGACAAGGTCTTGCTCTGTCACCCAGGCTGAAGTGCAACAGCACAATCATAGCTCACTGAAGCCTTGAACTCCTGGGCTAAAGCGATCCTCCTGCCTCAGCCTCTTGAATAGCTGGGACTACAGGTGTGTGCCACCACACCTGGCTAATTTATTATTATTATCATTATTATTATTTTGTAGAGATG
>NW_012155284.1:14559555-14560728 GCF_000956105.1 Propithecus coquereli | reverse complement strand
GGGCGGATTGTTTGAGCTCAGGAGTTCGAGACCAGCCTGAGCAAGAGCGAGACCCCGTCTCTACTAAAAATAGAAAGAAATTAATCGGAAACTAAAAATAAATAGAAAAAATTAGCCGGGCATGGTGGTACATGCCTGTAGTCCCAGCTACTCGGGAGGCTAAGGCAGAAGGATTGCTTGAGCCCAGGAGTTTGAGGTTGCTGTGAGCTAGGCTGACGTCATGGCACTCACTCTAGCCTGGGCAACAAAAGTGAGACTCTGTCTCAAAAAAAAAAAAAAAAAATTAATTTGGATTCCCTCCCTACCTCCCCAAAAAGAAATGAATATAAAGTCTCTAAGGAAGCTGAGAGAATAACATACTTTGTAGTTAACTATGTTAGCCCAGGTACCTAAATAGATTTCCATGTCAAACATTTTAATTTTCTGGGTTATTGAGATTTTGTTGTTCCTGTTGGGCTTCATTACTTGAGTGGCATTTTATGATTATTTATTTATTTATTTATTTTAGAGACAGGGTCTTGCTCTGTCACCAAGGCTGGAGTTCAGTGGGGTGATAATAGCTCATGGTAGTCTTGAACTCCTGGGCTCAAGCAATCTTCCCACCTCAGCCTCCTGAGTAGCTGGGACTACAGGTACACACCACCATGCCTGGCTATTTTTTTTCTATAGACAAAGTCTTACTATGCTGCCCAGGCTGGTCTTGAACTCCTAGCCTCAAGTCATCCTCCCAACTTGACCTCCCAAGGTGTTGGGATTACAGGTGTGAGCCACTGCACCTGGCCCTTTATGATTATTATTAATATTACTGAAACTTTATTGTATGCCTAGGCGCAGTGGCTCACACATGTAATCCTAGCACTCTGGGAGGCTGAGGGAGGAGGATCACTTGAGGTCACAAGTTTGACACCCACCTGAGCAACAGTAAGACCCGTCTCTAGTAAAAATAGAAAAAATTAGCTGGGCATGGCGGCATGGGCCTGTAGTCCCAGCTACTTGGAGGCTGAGGCAGGAGGATCTCTTGAGCCCAGGAGTTTGACATTGCAGTGAGCTGTGATGATGCCACTGGACTCTAGGCAAGGCAAGAGAGCAAGACTCTGTCTCAAGAAAAAAAAAAAAATTGTATGTCTTTTCCTATAAACCACCTCATATGTGTAAATACTATAATGTGTGTGT
>NW_012155284.1:14531479-14547235 GCF_000956105.1 Propithecus coquereli | reverse complement strand
GCTGTAAAATAGGACTACTGAAGAATTATGATACCACAAATAATACTAGTGTAGATATACTAGAAAGCCAGTTTCAATAAACTATATTTTTAAAATAGTAAGCAACAAATTTCTTACAATTAAATGTAATCAGAGAGATACAGCAAAAGAGAAAAATAAAAGCTAAGCTTTCTTCAAAGTATAAAAGCCAATTGGAGGCTGGATGTGGTGGCTCACACCTGTAATCCTAGCAGTCTGGGAGGCTGAGGCAGGAGGATTGCTTGAGCTCAGGAGTTCGAAACCAGCCTGATCAAGAACGAGACCAAAAATAGAAAAAATTAGCGGGGAATGGTGATGTGCACCTGTACGCCCAGCTACTTGGGAGGCTGAGGCAGGAGGATCACTTCAGCCCAGGAGTTTGAGGATGCAATGAGCTATGATGACTCCACTCTACTCTACCTGGGGCAACAGAGCAAGACTCTGTCAAAAAAAAAAAAAAAAAAAGCACCAATTGGAGCATCCTGAGAGGCTAAAAGAAAAAAAGTTCTGATCTCATCAGTTCTAAGTCAACGGTGACAGTAGCTAAAAAGTGAGAAAATCCAAGTGCTGTCTCAACACAGGCCTCTAGTACCTGACAGCAAAGAAGTTCTGCTTCAACCATAGCCAAAACCAGCTACTGAGACACTGTTCTCTGAGGAGGTCACAGGCCCAAAGGGAAGAAAAAGGAGTTCCCTGATGAGGAACAGAGAGAAATGTCACAATCTCCATGTATCTTGTCATAGTATTAGAATTCTTCTTTTTGATGAATTAATGTGTAAAACTGCATTATTAGTTTACTGCCAAGTTACCATCTTCACTGCAACTCTTAGAACCTCTTCTGAAGATGTTCTAGAAATAGCCTAGAGAACCCAGTCAAGTGTGGTCAGCAATGTTCATGCCAGCCTGATATATAAATTACATGTTTCAGGTTCACTCCGGAATTCTTCATTATGTACTAAAGGTCAAATACATAGCTAGAAAAACAAAAGGAGTCTACAAGGCACTGAAATGTAGTGAAGAAACATATGGGAGGTCACCCTGGGGATCTAACTCACTAACCTTAAAATTTTTCAATCTTATGGTCTATGTTTCCTGAAAGAGCTAAAAACCAAAGACCGTGTCTCTGGGAGCAGGGATGAGAAACATGGGTTTTAGTCTTACGTTTTTACATATTGACCCTTAACCTCCCCCCACCCTTTTTTCAAAGAGATGGGATCTAGCCATGTTGCCCAGGTTGGCCTTGAACTCCTTGGGCTCAAAGGATCCTCCCATGTCAGCCTCCAGAACAGCTGGGACTACAGGCATATGCTACCTGCACCTGGCTCTTTCCTGTTTTAAAAGACCCCTATAAATGGCCAAATTTGATGAAATATGCTTCAGAAATGATGATTCAATTCCAGTTGAATCTATTTCTGTACAGTTGCTATCTAGACATTAAAACTTTTGTTTTTAACTTTTGTTCCATGTTTTAAGGAAACGTCAAGTCAAATGTTGGAAACATATAAATACTCAGATTCACTGGAAGGCCATGCTAGAAAAAAATAAAAATAAAAATACTCAGATACTGGAAAGAACATAAAAGTTGACTAATACATATAATTAAATATAAAAGAAGGTGAGAGGATGAGAATAGCTACTAATATGAAAATCTAAAGCACATTAAATGAGTTATTTTTTAGATCCCAAATTATATTCATATAGATAGACTATCTACCTTATACCGAGGAAGAAGTTAATTAGTTATAGGCCTGGCTCCTCAACTATTAACAATCTATTAACATAAAATTGTAGTCATACCTACATCAGATACCAGTGAGAAAACAATGACAACATACCTTACAGAAGGAATTGGTGAACATTTCTGTCAAAGGCTGTGAAACTGCTAGGTGTGTATCTTCTGAGCTGATCTTAAAAACTGTTTCCAAGCACTGAATTGCAACTTGAAACAAATTTTAATAGTGAAAAAAAAAATTAGCAACTTAAAAAAAGAAACAACCTCTTCTTCCCTGACAGGACTGCAATCTGTGGAAATTCAGTATTTATGATCACAGAACATAAGGAAAACTAATTGGTTCAGCTGCAAATAGATTTCTGTTTATAGACCAGCTATTGAAGGAGGACAACTTGATTTCTTATTTCTTTTTTTTTTTTTTTGATTTCTTATTTCTTACTTAAGGAAAAATGTTATCTAGAATATGATTTCGCAATATATGTATTCCATTATACTCTTGTTGAAGACTACCAAAAAGACTACCAAAATCATTAATAACAACCTATTCTCCACTACAAACCTAAAATATTACCTTTTTTTAAATGTAAGAAATAGAATACTCAACCTGATTAAAAATAGTAAGATTCAGAAGATCACAGCAAATAAGCAAGATTTAATAAAATAAATATATAAGAAAAAAGCTAGGGAAAAAAAAAAGCAAAAATAGTAAGAGCAATAATCCCTGGCACATAGGAAGCACTAGATATTAATCCTGATATATTTATGTGAAGATAGGTTAGTTTTTAAAAATTCATTCATGAATGAGAATTTACCAAGTGCCTCCTACGTGTAAGGCACTGTTCTAGGATGGTAGAGAAACAGCAGTAAACCTAACAGAAAAAAATCACTGTCTGCATGATGAAGCTTACATTTAATAAACACAATAAGTAAAATATATAGCATGTTAAATGGTGATAGGGACCTCACATCTATTTTTGGTGTATGACAAGACAGCTGGCTGGTACAGACTAGGGTACAGACTAGGCAGACAGACATGGTGGGGGATTATGTTAAAAAGGAAGTCTGTCATCAGATGACAAGGCACTTCAAATGACATTTTCAAAAGATCTGGACTTCAAGGAACAGGCAAATGGAGAGCCTTCAAAGAAGTTAGTGACAGAGAATAACATAACTAGATTTATGTTCAGAACTAAAAGGCTGGTAGGAACATTGAGAATGGATTAAAGAGGGAAGCTGGGTGAGAAAGTGGAAGCAGAAACCAGCTATTAATAGATCCCTATGTAAATGATATACATAAATGAGGGGCCCCAACTAGAGCAGTAATAGTGAAGATTGCATATCCTGTCCTCTCTACAGGTACCCTTTGAGGGGAATGGAAGTAGATTCTTATCCCGATAG
Organism: Propithecus coquereli; assembly: GCF_000956105.1. NCBI lineage: Eukaryota > Metazoa > Chordata > Mammalia > Primates > Indriidae > Propithecus > Propithecus coquereli. The sequence continues at coordinate 14,544,087 of NW_012155284.1, read as the reverse complement.
CACTCTAGTTTGAAAAGAAATTCTCTTCTGGCCCCAGGAGATAAGATGTAACCAAAATGCCCAGTGTATTTCCAGACAGTGTAGAATAGATTCCCTTACATTTGTATGTGACCTTTTAAAGATACATTATGTATTAATTTTGCCCCTGAAAAAATTACCTCTGTCATTAAAAAAACCAATCAAACAAAAACACTATTTTTTTAAAGCTACTGACCAAAAAAGAAAAAAAAAGAAAGAAAAGAAAAAGAAACTCTATTACTTTCACTATCCACAGAATTCTCCTTAGAAAAGGGATTGAATAAGCAACTAAGTTACCAATTATAAAAAGTCAAAATATCTTTTAGATACAAAATAATCTACTATTTACCCATTGCTCATTCTCTTCCTTTCTATTCTTGCCAAGCAGTTGTGTTTGCACTTAAAACATTGGGTGCCCCCCCACACACACACACACAAAGATTCTCAATGCCATGAAGGGACAGTTATTTTAATAATAATAATAATAATAATAATAAAAATGTGTGTATGTGTGTGTGTGTGTGTGTGTGTGTGTGTGTGGAAATGACCAGTAAAGGAAATGACCAGTCTGATCAGGAAGGAAGCTTATTCATTAAGAATACATGTATGTATCAGACTGGTCATTTCCTTTACTGTGCCATGTAGCTTGCACAAGTTTCTATTATTTTACTTATCACACTGTATTACATGCACTTAAACGTTTGTCTCCAATATTAGACTGTCTCCTTGAGGACAGGGCCAACATCTAATTCATCTTTGACTTTAACAGAGTCTGGCAAATAGTAGATGTTCAATAAATTTAATCTGCTAGCTTCTGTGTTTGCAGAAGTCATATTTTAATGGAATTAAATTCCATTCCAATTTTAATATGGAAGTCATATTTTAATTTCAGAGGAAATAAAAACAATTAAATCTGTGGAAGAGAGCATTCCACCCCCTGCCACACACACAGACATATTAATTCATAGCCTCATGAAAGATGGATAGTACCAAACTAAGCTCTTAATCAAAAATCAGAGTATGGAACTTCAGTGCTAAACACTGACAGGTGAAAAGTCCATGTGATGACTCAGAAATTTGTATGCCCTATCTTGTTTAGGCAGTTGAGTCCAGCTTCTTCATTTCTGCTGCCACAAACCTTAGAACACAGATCTGGCACATACTAGACACAATTAAGTATCACTAGAGGGACTGGCTTTTTTTTTGAAAACACAATTCTGTTTTGATAAGTAAACCTAGTTACCAAAATGTTTAGTTCTCAACACTAATAGATATTTAGAAAGACATATGATTTAGTGAACAAAGCTACCACAGCCTTGAAACTCAGGACTATCTCATTATCATTAGTAATCCAGCCCACCCACCCTGCCTCCGCAAATTAACCTGAGTGTAATAATTTAAATTACTTTTACTTCAAGATTCTCATTTATGAAACAGAGATTATTATATTTGATCTTCCTTTCAGAAGGTTACACTCAGGAATAAGTCATAAAAATCTAAAGAAATACTAACTGTTCCACTTTAACACCAAACAAAAATAGTTCAGTTTGGTACTGATGACGAGAAAGATGAGTAAAGTATTCAATTCAATAATACCATAACCCATCTGGATAACACTGAATTCAAAAGTTTTCACATGCTATGTGCCAGCCATTCACTGATTGTGATTCTCTTCACAAATCTATTAGATGGGAAGAGACAGATATCTCCATCTAATAGACTTAGGAACTAAGGTACAGACCAACCAAGTGATATGCCCAGGATCACTAGATTCAATTCAACAAATATTAATTGAGTACCTACAACATGTCAGGCACTTTTCTAGACACTTTTGATATATCAGTGAATAAACCAGAAGAGATCCCTAAACCTCTTGGGGCTTACATCCTAGTGAGGGATGGAGGTGTGGACCAAAAACAATGAACAAGTTATTAAAGGTAAGGAAGATGGAGACTGTGGAGAGCAGAGCAGGGAAGCAGCTGCAGATTAACAGAGAAGGGGAAGCCTTCCTGAAAAAAAGATTTGACAAAGACTTGAAGGAGATGGGGCTGTTACCTTTACCTGGAGGAACCAGCTAGAGCAAAAGCTCTTAGGCAAGGAGATTAGGTGGATTCACAGTGAGGAAGCTAATTTGGCTGAAGCCAAAGAAGAAAGGGGAAGAGTAGGTGACCAATATGTTCTTGAACTCAATGGAAGTTCAACTTACATAGATCCTTTAAGCAATGACTAAGTATCACAAGGAGTCATTGCAAGATTTTAAGTAGAGAAGTGACAGAATCTGACATGCTCTGTTTTAAAAGATCACTGGTGGCTGTGTTCAGAAACAGTCCATGGAGGGGCAAGAATAGAAGCAGAGAGACCAGTGAGGGACTATCACAGCAAAACAAGTGAGAAATACTTAGTTGTAACCAGGGATTATATATATATCAATTTTAACCACGGTAAGAGGTGGTCAAACTCTAGACATAATTTGAAGGTGTAGCCAACAGGATTTATTGAATGATTAGATACAGTATGAGAGAAAGGGAGGAATTCAGAATAACACCCAAGTTTCTGGCCTGAACAATGGATAGGATGGAGTTGCCATCAACTGAATTGGGGAAGCTGTAGATAGAACAGATTTGGGGTGGGAGAATCCAAGGTCAGTTTGGACAATGTTAAATTTGAGATGTCTATTAGGCATGCAAGTGGAGATATCTAGTAGGCAGTTGGATATACAAGTATGGAGTTCAGGAGAAAGGTCTCGCTGAGGGTATAAATTTAGGAAATATCAACATATAAATAAAGGATATTTAAGGCCAAGGAAGTGACAGATAACACCAAAGAAATGAACATAGATAATGAAAAGAAGAGGACCGACAGTGGACTGTTGGCACTCAAGGCCAGGTCAGGGAATAGAAGAGGAACCAGCAAAGGAGACAAAGAAGGAGCAAACAATGAGATAAGAAGACAACCAAGAAGGTATGAGGTGTCCTGCAAGCTAAGTGAATAAAGTACTGAGGAAGAGGGAGAGTGGGAGTGATCATCAACTATATCAATGGCAGCTAATAGGTCAGATAAAGACTAACAACTGACCATTGAACTAAACAACACAGAAATCACTGATGATCTTAATAAGAATGGATGGATTGGGAGACAGAGGCAATGGCCTAACTGGAGTGGATTTAAGAAAGAGTAGAGGAGAGAAATTAGAGAAAGCAAGTGTAGACAACACTTTCAAATAGTTTTGCTGCATGGGATACATAAAATTAGGCAGCAATGGGGGGTTAGTAAGACAAGAATAATTATTTGTTGTTTGTTTTTGCTCTATTAAGAAGGGAGAAATAATAGTTTATGTTCTGTTGGAAATGATCCAGTGGAGTTAAAATTTGATGATATAAGATGAAGAGACTAGAATAACTAGAGTGATGTCCTAGAGTAGGTGAGACAGGATGGGATCTAGTGTACCAGTAGAGGGGTTCCACTTAGAAAGGAATGTGGATAGTCCATCTATGGTAATAGACATGGAAGCAGAGTATGTAGGTAATGGGTGGGTAGTTGGGCAGTGGAAGTCTGTGGAAGTTGTTTACCTACTTTTTTTTTTATTATTATCAGAAATGAGGTCTCACTATGTTGCCCAGGCTGGAGTATAGTGGCTATTCATAGGATTGATCATGGTGCAGTGCAGCCTTGAACTCCTGGGTTCAAGTGATCTTCCTATCTCAGTCTCGTGAGTAGCTGGAACTACAGGCACACACCACTGTGCCTGGCTATTTTCTTATTATTTCAATTTTCCTGGTAGAGTAGGAAGCAAGGTCATCAGCTAAAAGTGAAGACAGGGGAAAAGGTTTGGGGAATTTGAGAAGACATGAGAAAGTATTAAAATGGTCATCTGGGAGCACAAAAGTATGAATGAACTTGGAACAGATAATGTAATTGCCTGCCAGCATTAAAGGTCTGCTTGAGGTTCACAGTCATGAATTTAAAGTGGGACTAGTTAGAAAAGTTGTGTGTTTTGCTCCATCTATATATGCCCACATGGATGTGGGCACAGAGTAGGTGGAGAGTTAGATTTAAATGAGGTAGGGTTTTACAAGAAAGGGAATGAGGGAGATACAAGGGAATAAGTATAATTATCAACCATGGAATTTAAGATGGGTAAGAAGACACGTGGAGAAATATGAGGGATCAACAGATTGGAGATATGGTGGGGTTGAAGAACTGTTGGGGTAGGAATTCTACAGGGAGTAAACTTGGAAATATAGTCAGTAGTGGTCAGGAAGTAAAATGTTTAAGATAGAGATTATGGGAGGAATGCAGTTTTGATAATAATGTCTAGGGAAGGGTTTCTCAATCTCACCATACTAACATTTTGGATCCGATCATTCCTTGTTTTCAGGGACTGTCCTGTGCATTGCAGTATGTTTAGCAGCATCCATGGCCTCTACCCATTCACTAGATGCCAGTGATACCAGACCCCTAGTTGTAACAAACAAAAATGTCTCCAGACATTGTAAAATCACCCCCAAGTTCAGAACCACTGATCTAAGGATATGACCAAGTGTTTGAGATCACTGGAGGAGAGAAGATCAAGAACTGAGGGAGAGTCAAGGGAATTGGAAGAATCATCTATGAGTATACTGCAATTGCCAAGAATTCAGACAGGAGTAGTGCTAGAGAGAGTGACAGTCAGGAAGAACCATAAGTCAAAAAAATAAAGCAAATGTCAGTAGGTGACAACAAGCAAGAGGAGTGGGTAATATAATGTGATGACAAGACTCAAAGCTGAAGATACACCAGCTTCACAATAGTGGAAAAGCTGGTACTAGAACTGAGACTCCTTCTCTAGGGCTTTTTTAAATGTCTAGAAGGTGGGCAGACACCTCCACATGATATCATGTTCAATTAAATTAGAGTCACAGAGTTAAAAATAGGGGTCAGTCAAAAACAATTGGCACCATTTCTGACTGCCATATATAACAAACAGCTGAAGGCACATATTTTTGGCTGAACACCATCCTAAAAATAGGATGTAACATCTTGGTTTTTAAAAAACTCTCCATTTTCTTTCTAGTCCTTAAAAGTATTAGACTGACTTTGATTAGAAAAGAAACATCTTTTCTTAAATGACTGCATTTATCTGTTTGCTATAAAGCAATCGTAACTAACGTTTTCCTTAGATATCAAACAACTTTATCTTCACACAGCTATCAAGGAGAATAACAAGACCTTAATATTCAATGGACTGACTGCAATGTTCTCCAACTGTGTGTCACCTGCTCCTCTTGCTGCCACCTGGAAAGGCATCATCTAACCAGACTGCAAGCAGATTTAGAGCAAATGCCCAATTTTTATCCTCACCTCCTAAAAACATATTCACAGGGAAGTGCTTGTTGAAATTAATAGATGTGTCCCCGTTACAGAAGCAGCTTCAAGATGAGGGATTCGAACTGTACTGGTGTTTATTAAGTTCTCCCAAATGCGCTCTCATCGCAATAATTAAGTCTTTAGGCCACAAAGAAGCTAGGCTCACTGAACCTCCACAAGCCCATCTGCAGAATTCAATCTTCTTTTGGTTGTACTGAATTTAAATTTCACAATGCATAAACATGAAGCAAAAAGATGATGTCAAAGAAACACATGATGCTATTATATAGTCCTATTCAATTTTATAGATTATCGAATCTAATATTGAAAGTTCACCTAAAACAAGAGTGAAATCCTTTAAAGTCCCAAAATAGGCACTTGTCAGAGCTAATGGTATAATTATTAGACTTTTACATAGTGCTATTACAATGACTAAGGTATTTTCATGTATTATTTCTAAACTGTATGCTTTCCTGTTAGGAAAAGGAGACAAGATCTTCAGCGTAAGAAACAAGATTTAAATCTCAGCTTTGTCATGTATTAGCTGTGTTCTGTTACTTAACCTATCTGGTTTCATTTTCTCATTTGTTAAATGAGGATAATAATAACATAACAGTCACCGTGAGGAAAAAATTCCCTATAATATACAAAGCATAGTTCTGACACATAGTAGCTGTTGAATAAATGAACAATAGTCCGCTTATTGTTGTTAACAAACAAAACAAGCATCAGAAAATGGAAATAAGATAACTTACAGTTAGGCCTCTCTTCTTGAAAGACCAACAAAATATTCTGATTTTGTTATAATAAATCATAAAGTTAGGCTTATAGCTATTTTATTCTTTATTTATAACACAAATAAATGCAAAGGGAAGGTGCCTACCTTCCAAACTTTCTTGCTCATCCGAAGTATAAGCATCCATCTGACTTTGTTCCCGTAAAAAATGAATAACTGCATAAACTAAGTGCTTGATAGATGACATTTTAGAAGCTTGAACACTTTTCCTTGATAAGAAATATGAAAACACTGAGCTAAATTATTTTAAACAATCAGTCAAGAAAGTTATAAATTACAAAGGTAATAAACAACGAGGGGTATCAATTACATTATAAGTAAAAAAATGAGGGCAGACAGGGGTGTAAAACATTTTTTTAAAGTAAAAAATGAAAAAACTATATTACCTTCCATATTTTCTCTTTTTAAAGAGTCAAGGGAGCACCAAAATATTGTCATGGTAATTTATTACATATTTTCATTTATACCCAGTAGTATTATACTATGTTAAATCTTGCTTACATAATTTTTTCAAAACATGTATATCATAAGCTTAGACTCTCACTGAATATGTTACTGTATCTTAACAGTCTACAAGGTACAGAGACAGAAAAGAATAGGGGTACAGATATAGAATCTCCCGAAGGCCTCAGCACTAAGTTGAGAGAGATTTCATACTGCTGACTAGGTGATCGACACCAAACATCTTCCTCTATTTCATGAGATTAAAAAAATGTATTAAGTAATTTACACTCCACCTACTTCTGTAGGCTGAGAGTTATTTGATGAGGAAACATATTCAAGAAAGGTTGTTTAACTGTTGTGTCGTTCTTAATAAAAATGGCATTCCATTTAATCAACAGACATGTCAGGAAATCATTGCCTAAGTCGATGGATACTACCAGCCGGCCAGCGCTCTCTGCAGAAGCCGTGCTCTCGTGGGCAAGCTGGAAGCTCCCGGTCATGTTCATTCACACGGAATACTATCGCATCCAAATAGTGGCGCAGGGCCAGCCGGCATTAATGGCTTATTTCCACTAAATCGCATCATCCATCTGTCCCCCAGGTTACCTAATTCAAAGCCAGGGTGTGGTACCCGCCACTAGAATGTTTATTATTTATGTACTTATTTTAAAGGCGATCTAAGCCCCTAGGCCATGGGGTTACAAGCACTAAATAAGCCTCCAGGGCAGAAGGTGAAAACAGAATGCGGGAGCGGAGGAGAAGGGGTCGGAAGAGAAAGGAGATGTCCAACCTTCTCCTTTTTCCACTCCCCAGAGCACATCGACCCCCCCCCTCCCTGCCTTCTTCCCTCCGGTACCCGGGCGTCGCCGGGGCCCTGACCCGCCTTGCAGCAGGGACGCGGTGCAGGCCTACGTCTGTGGCGGCGGGGGACGCACCCTTCCCAGATGGAAGCCCCTTACCAGGCAAGAGAACGCGAGACGACGGCCGAGGGCGCGCGGGCGTCGGAAGCCAGTCCGCTCGCCCCTTGCTCCTCAGGGCTTGAGCTGGCTCGGGATCGCAGCACTGGCAGCGGCCGCCCAAACTTCCCCGGCTCCCACGCCGCCTCCCTCTCAGCCCACCAGGCTGCGCGCTCCTCTCAGCCGGCTGGGTCTCGTCAGAACCGCCCCTGGGGCGGCGCGGGACGCGCGGGGCGGGGCGCAGAGCGGGGCGGGGCCGGCGCGGGCGCGGGCGTGGGGCTGCCGCACGTGGGAGGGCGCTGGCCGGGCCGCCGCCGCCGCCGTGGTCTCCTCAGCTAGGCCGACTCGCGCCGCCGGCGCCGAGACTCCGCCGCCCGCCTCGTCCACCTCCAAGCCGAAGGACTACGCGCCCGCCGCCGCCGGCCCCTCGGCGCTCCCATGATCTCCCGGTGCCTTTCGGCTGTGCGAGGCCTCCACAGGTATCTCCCGTGCGCGGTTTAACCTTGACCGTGGGCAGGGCTGGGTCTACTGCCCCTCAGTGCTTACGCCCCGAACTAGCCTTTCCCTACCGCACCCCAAGACGCTCCTGGGATCCTTTCTTCCCGCGGCCTGCGTGGTCAACCCTTGAGGGACACCTGGCGCGGCCACCTGGGGCCACCTTCTCTCCTCCGCTCCCTCAGGAGGGTATGCATTCCCCTTTGTTTGGGACTGCCTCAGCCGCAGTCAGCCAGACTGGGCACAGACCCGGGCCAAAATGAATGCGGAAAGATAGTCCCGGTAAGAAAACCATTTCACGCTTGCCCCCTTCCGAAACTGCAGAGCTGGCATTAAAAGTGCTGCAGCTGTAGACTGACGAATACAATTCTCCTTTGCCTCTCGCACACTTCATTAGCATTCCAATCTTTTAACATCCACTCAAGATGAAACCTCTTTGGTTTTGTTGCTTAGTTCCGTCCGTGCTTTCTAAATTTTTCTTTTCCTCCTTCCCATTAAAAAAACATTCTGCCTTTTGCTAGGGCAAATTGACTTGGCCCAAAATGGAGAAATTATTGCTTGGACACGGCTTTGGGCAGCCTCAGCTGCTATTCTGGATTGCTTCCTAGCTCTCTAACCACACCCCTCTGCAACAGACCACCAGCAGGATGGTGAGAGAATTAAATTCTTTGCACCGATGCACTGGTTTTCGGAAACAATGCCGCCACCACCCCCATTCCCAAATCTGCCTAGAACTGTAAATCCAAATTAACATTCAACAGAAAAAAAGCAATGTGTTTTTCTTGTTAGATATCTACAAACTACTTTGGAACATATCAACATTTAAGCATTTTAACAGTTTGTACGTTGCCAATCATCTGTGTGGTTAGAGCTTTGTGTTGCTCAGTCCTTACGGTTAAGGTGCATCCAGGGGACAATAGTAATTCTAAAGAGTTAATGTGGTGATTGTGACCATATCCCAGGCTGTCTTTTTTTGCTCGTCTCCACGCTGCAAGTGATATAGCTGTCAAATGAAGCTATACCAACAAACGAAGATCTTCACACAATGCCGGGGTGAGAAGGACAATAAATCTTCATATAAGACAGCAGTTCTCAAACTTTTTAATCTGAGGACACCTTTGCCTTTCAAAAATTACTGAGGACCTGAGAGCTCTGTTTATATGGGTTATATCTGTCCATATTTACCATATTAGAGATTAAAGCTGGGATATTTTTAAAGTATAATTTACAAAACAGTGATAAATGCACCACATGCATAAATAACATTTTTAATGAAAAATAACTATTTTCCACCCCCAAAACAGTGGGAAGAATGGCATTGTTTTTGTTCTTCTTTTAAACTTCTTTTTTGCTTTTTATTGTGGTAAAATATAACAAAATTTACCATTTTAATCATTTTTAAGTGCACAATTCAGTAGCACTAAGTGCATTCACATTGTTGTGCAACCATCACCACTATCTGTCTCCAGAACTTTTTTATCATCACAAACTGAAACTTTGTATCTATTACACAATAACTCCCCATTAACTTCTCCCTCAAGCCCTGTTAACTGTTACATCTTTATGTCCCTATGAATTTGACTATTCCAGGTACCTTACATAAGTGAAATCATGTATTTGTCCTTTTGAATCTGATTTATTTCACCTAGCAGGTGTTTTTAAGATTTATCCCTGTTGGAGCATGTGTCAGAATTTCCTCCTTTTTAAGACTAAATAATATTCCATTGTATGTATATACCACATTTTGTTCATTCATTTGTCAGTGGACAGTTGGGTTGCTTCCACCTCCTGGCTATTGTGAGTAATACTACTGTGATCATTAGTGTGCATATATCTGTTTGAGTCCCTGCTTTTAATTATTTGGGATACCATATATACCTGGAAGTGGAAATTGATGAATCATTTGGTAATACTATGTTTTAATTTTCGAAGAACCATCGTAATATTTTCCACAGGGATTCTGCCCATTTTTATATTCCCATTGGCAATGCACGATTCCAGTTTCTCCACATCTTCACTAACACTTATTTTCTGATTTTGATAATTATTCTAGGAATGACATTGTTTTGCATTTTTGCAAAACTAATGTGACTTAATAGAAGATAGCTGGATTCTCCTGCATTTAATATGTTCCACAGTTGTTTGTTTGTTTGTTTGTTTGTTTGTTTTAAGAGGCAAGTCTCTCTCTGTCACTGAGGCTATCGTGCAGTGGCCTGATCATAGCTCACTGTAACCTCAAACTCCTGGGCGCAAGCCATCCTCCTGCCTCAGCCTCCTGCATAGCTAGGAATACAGGCATACACCACTGTGGCTGGCTAATTTTTTAAAAATTTTTTGTAGAGACAGGGTCTTGCTGTGTTGCCCAGGCTGATTATGAGCCCTTGGCCTCAAGCAGTCCTCCCTCCTCAGCCTCCCAAAGTTCTGGGATTACAGGCATGAACCACCATGCCTGGCTCTTGTTGCACTGTTTTATTTGGGTTTAGGAAAATTAAGAAAATTCTACGTCACGCTCATGTGTAGTTGGAAAGAGAGAAATATTTTAATAGCTTTTAAAAGATAAGCATGGATATTCTTTGATATCACACCAAAGTTTGACAAATGATAGTTTTTTAAAGGTTAGTTTCAAAGTAGAATCTCAAACTATATCAATGTACTTTTCTTACTCTGTTACATTAAAATCCATTAGTGTATCTTACACTTTGAATGGATCTTCTATCTGTGCACGATTTTGTAACATCAAGTATGGGTCATTTGGAAATTAGTGGTTCACTGTGTTATAAAGTCTTCTTAATGTTGACATGTTTCATCATACATTATCAAACAGTCACATTCCTTAATATCCTCATCCATCTTACCAGAAGTCTTCATGTATTAGGAAGCTGTCAAGCTCACAGTGGCAGATATGATTTTCCAAAATTCTAATTTTCACTTGAAAGCTAGAATTTTATTATTGGCAACACATACTGTCAGTTGTTTTCCTTGAAGTGACAGGCTCATTTTGTTACATTTTTGACAGAGTTTCTGCCAAATACTTACATCTGAATAACCCTGATTTGTCTTTCAGTAGTTTTTTCCATTAAAAATGGTGTTCCATGGAAAAAGCATCTATTTCAGCTCACAATTCAATCAGTTGCCCAAATGCTTTTGGGCAACCAAATCCTCTGGACAACCATCACACTCAGGTATGTAGCAGAGTGCTCTATGAAGACTTGGCCACATATATTAATGCACACACACACACAATGGCCAAGATTTAATAAAATCATAATTTTTATGGTTTCATCAAGGACATTCTAAAGTGAAATTGACATTATTTTTATCATAAGTGCAGGCAATGAAGATTACAACTACTAGTACAGTTTGGTGACACTGCCTTGATTTGTTTTAAGGTGCCAGCAATTTATCCACCATTGCTTTTTAACAAATGTCCACAAAGTGACAAAGATAAATAATGTCTTACTATCGTTATGAAAGACATTTAACCTCATAGACTCTTTGAAAGGTTCTCAGGGACCCCTCCTCATACATCTACCCCCAAGGTTTGTGGACCTCATTTTCAGGTATCCGGAGTCTTTTTTTACGCATGAAAGAAAATAAATTTATAAAAAGCCATACAATTGTTACCTTGTTAGAAGCTACCATAAATTTATCAACTACTTTGTTACTTAAGGGCATATGTTACAGTTAATCATCATATACAGTAGTAGTCCTTAACTTAGGGTTTAAGTGACTTAATCACAGAATCTGCTCTCTGTTTCAAAATCGGTATCTTCCAAAAACGTTTAATAAATATTAGATAACATGGAGAGCTCTTTATGTTCTTCTGATATGTTTTTCCTGCTTGTATGACACTTGGGAGTTCCTTTTGGTATTATAGGAGTAACCGGGCTTTTGCTTAACTAACCTATGGTTTCCCTTGGGTTTTCCTGTTAGCAGAATTTCTATACCCCCTTCCCAAGGCCAGTTTGGCACCCAGGATCATTGATGGGGTATTAAGCTAATTTTTTGGGAATAAGTGGATTGGGATTCTGGAGACTGAATTGCAGTTGTTCGACTCATTTTATGACCTTAAGTAAATCACTCCCTTGGACCTCTCTCAGGTTCCTTATTTGTAAAATGAAAAGGGCTATACTAAATGGTATCTGAGGGTTTTTTCGTTTTTTTTTTTTAACTCTATATTGCTGTAGCAATTGAACCAGGAGAATTCCCCCTCCTACCTCAGCCAGATTACAACATGTGAGCCAAGCAAAATCTAATGTATGTTATAGAATGGAGGGATGAGTGACATGGTCAACAAAACAAATGAAAAGGGTGATTCAACGGTATTTAGCCAAAATGAAAGCTGTGATAGCCCTACTTTTCCTCTTTCAATTAAAAAAGATGGTTTGACTTTTAAAATTATGACAGCAATGCATGTTGATTATTGGAAACTTAGAAAATGACAAGCAAAAAGTGTTAAAAATATACATAGTCCACCTAACCAGAAGAGCCGATTATTAACAGCTTCCAGAATCTCTTCTATGTACAGATTTTTTTTACAAATATGAGATTGC
>NW_012155284.1:14527239-14529829 GCF_000956105.1 Propithecus coquereli | reverse complement strand
GAGAGAGAGAGAGAGAGAGAGAGAATTATGATCCAATAAACATTCAGGTGCAGGTGTCTTTTTGATAAAATGACTTCTTTTCCTTTGGGTAGATCCCTAGTAGTGGGATGGCTAGATCGAATGGTAGGTCTACTTTTAGTTCCTTGAGAAATCTCCATACTGTTTTCTGTAGAGGTTGTACTAATTTACCTTCCCACCAACAATGTATAAGCATTCCCTTTTCACTGCATCCACATCAACATCTGTTGTTTTTTTAACTTTTGAATAATGGCATTCTAACAGGTAAGATGGTATCCATTGTGGTTTTAATTTGCATTTCCCTGATGATTAGTGATGTTGAGCATTTTTTTTCATGTTTTTTGGCCATTCGTATATCTTTCTTTGAAAATTATTCGTGTCTTTTGTCCACTTTTTGATGAGGCTGTTTGTTTTTTTCTTGCTGGTTTGAGTTCCTTATAGATTATGGGTATTAGTCCTTTGTTAGATGTATAGCTTGCAAATATTTTTCCCATTCTGTAGGTTATCTGTTTACTCTGTTGATTATTCCTTTTGCTGGGCAGAAATGTTTTAGTTTAATTAAGTCCCATTTATTTATTTTTGTTTTGATTGTATTTGCTTTTGGGGTCTTAGTCATAAATTCTGTGTGTAGGCCAGTGTCCAGAAGAGTTTTTCCTAAGTTTTCTTGTAGGATTTTTATGGTATCAGGTTTTACGTTTACGTCTTTAATCCATCTCGAGTTAATTTTTGTGTGTCGTGAGAGATGGGGGTCCAGTTTCATTCTTTTGCATGTTGCTCTCCAATTTTCCCAGCACCATTTATTGAATAGGGGGTCTTTCCCCAGTGTACGTTTTTGTCTGCTTTGTCGAAGATCAGTTGGTTGTGGGTGTAATGGAACTTACATTCTAGTGGAAAATATACAGTAAGTTAGATGGGAAAATGTGCTAAGGAGCAAAAGTAAAACAGGAAAGGGGGATACTCAGTATTCATGGGAATGAAATGATAGATTCAATAGGAAAGGCTCACTGGAAAAGTGATATTTGAGTGATAATCCAAGAGAAATGAGGGATTGTGCCATGTGAATACCTGGAGCAGAGCATTTCAAGAAGGGAAGAACAGCACATAACAAGGCTCTAGAAGCAGGAGTGTGCCTGCTCTGTTTGAGAAAGTGAAGAGGCCATTGTGACTAGAATGGAATAAATGTCAGGCAGGTAAATAGGAGATGAGATGAAAGAGGAAAAAATTGTAATCACCTTTTAAGATTGAGAGGTAAATATAGAATGTTTTGAACATTGTGTGGCTATATCCATTCCTATTGCTATAAAAATGCTATATAACAAACTAAATTTCCGTGGAGTACTATGATAAATGTTTATTTTTGCTGACAAATCTACATGATAGCTGAGCAGTTTTTCTGGCCTTAACTCATTCACGCACCTACATCAGCCATGGGTCGTGTAGGCAACTCTGCTGATCTTGGCTGGGCTCTCTCACACATTTGGGGATGTAGGATGGCCAAAGCTGGGGCTGCTTGGCTCTCTTTCATGTGCTTTCTCATCCTCCTGGAGGCTACCTCTGATTGCTTGTTCTCATGGTGGTGGCAAGATTCCATGGGAGAGTGGAAATATATAAGGCCCACATTTGGAACTGGAACACCAGCAACTCTGCCAGATTTTCTTGGCCAAAGCTAGTCACAGGCCAGTGCAGATTCAAGAAATGGGGAAATAGATTCTATATCTTGATGGGAGGAGCAGCAAACTTACATTGTAAGAGGCATAGATACATAGAGGGGTAGAGAATCGAGGCTATTTTAGTAATCGGTCTACCACATTCACACATAAAATCTCAATAACTACTGGTTATTATTTTTACTTGTGTGAATTGCCTACTTTTATTTTGGGAGTCTTTAAATTGGAGTTATTAATTTGTAAGAGCCTCTCATAGATGTTGCAGGGCTTTTTTTAATCTGTAAATTTTGGGGTGATTATTGTTACTTTTTGCTTTTTACATTTTTCTACAAAAGTTTAAATTTTTTATGTAATTAGGCATACTAGAATTTTCCTTTATGATTTCTGCCTTTGGTCTAGAAGGCCTAGAAAGCCCTTCCTTACCCTAAGATTATAAATTTTTTAAATCACCTACATTTTCTTCTAGTATTTTTGTTTTATTTTTCACTTTTAAATCTTTTACCCATCATAAAGGCTGACATTTTTTAAAAAGACTTTTTCTAGTTATTGTGTGAAACAAAAAGAAATCAATATAAAAATTGCAAAAAGTATAAAAGAAAGTCCAGCTTATCAAATATAGGTTTCTGATTTACCGTAGATTACCTTAGAAGACCCTGTCCCATTACACACACTGAGATTATCTATACCTCTGCTTGGCATTCAAGAGGAAGCCCTCATCTTTCCCAGCCACACGTTGCTAATATCTTTAATACCTAATCCCATTTGTGGTCAAGACCAAGAGGAAAATTCTATTTCTATCTTAGACAGAGTTGTAGTGACTGAAGTAATCATAGCTTTCCCATGAAGCCTGCTTGCTGTGATGTATAGCATCCATACCATAGGGGCTGTATATTTAGATCTTATCA
>NW_012155284.1:14526527-14527189 GCF_000956105.1 Propithecus coquereli | reverse complement strand
GAGCCGATTATTAACAGCTTCCAGAATCTCTTCTATGTACAGATTTTTTTTACAAATATGAGATTGCTATACCTATTGTAATTTTTAATATAATATAAACATCCTTCCATAGTAAAAATAGCTATAACATAGTCCTTTTGGGGATGTATGTAATTTGATTAGTCCATACCTTTGGACATGTCAGGTGTTTCCAACTTCTTGCTATGGGTAGCACTGCTTGGATAAATATTCTTATTGTCCTTTTCCAAATCCTTAATTCTTTTCTTAGTATAAATTCTTAGAAATGAATTTTATACATCAGAGAGCATGCATATCTTTCAGGCCTTTGGTATTTATTATCCTGTTCTCCAAAAAGTTTCTCCCAAATTATACTCCTACCAGCCAAGTATGTAAACGATAGTTTCCCACATGCTTACCAACACTGAGCATTTTAATATTTTTTATCCTTACCAGTTTGATAAGTGGAAACTTCTTTTATTATAATTTGCATTTCCTTAGATTTTTTGAGGGTTTATTTGGTGAATATAATTCCTCAACAAAAAATCAGGACTTGTGGTCTAGAACTCAAAAAAGTTATTTCTTTTCTGATGTGAAAATGTATTCATATGGAAAATCTTACAAAGTCAGACAAATTCAATTACAATTTTTCATAAATTTAACAA